>NW_015151729.1:193592-194601 GCF_000732505.1 Cyprinodon variegatus
AAAAATTAAATTAAAGTTAAAATACAAGTAAATAACGTGGAATAAAATTTCAATAACAAATTTACTAAAAGACTGGAGAGCCAATGGTTCCACACTCAGGGCTAAAATCTGACTGACTTTCCTCCTGGGTCTATCTGTAACAGGATGATTTAATTTGTACAGATGCATACTTTCCACATAAATCTATATATAAGGTTACCCAATGCAGCAAGAAAATAACATAACTGTCTTGCATCATCCCAGCTTGGCATTCTAAGCAGTATATTCCTTCCAATGAGTTTTTTTTTTGCTTCACAATTCATAAATTTACAGTAACATGTGTGTATTTCAGATGAGCGAAAAGACAATGACCCATAAATGAATTCTTGTTCAACTTTATGTTTTCTAATTTTGTTGCTTGTTAAAACAAGCATGTTGTTATTCCTTGGAATGTTTTGTTGATCTAAAGTTGTTCACAAATTAGAAATGATGTTTGGTTTCAGTATAATAACCTGACTAAATCTCATAGACTGTAAGGCTCTCTGGTGGATATTGTTGGGTGCCGTGTTGTCTTTGCTCTGCAGGTTCTTGTACAGAGTTCTGGTGTTTCCTGTCACTGTGGGCTGCAGAGCACAGTAGTACACAGCAGAGTCTGACAGACGGAGATCCTGGATCGTCAGATTGAAGGATTTCTTGTCACTGTCAAGGTCAGCATTGAATCTGATGTGGTTAAAATCTGGAGCTTTTTCCTTGGTTGAAGAAAGTTGCTTTAGCATGTACTTCGGAAAGCTGTTTTCTTCTAATTTATACCAGAACAAGGTATAACCTGTATAGCTTGTTGTAAAAATACATCCCAGAGTCACACATTCTCCTCTAGCAGCAGCAACATGTCCTTCTGTCTGCGTCACTGAGTCTCCTTTACACTCTAAGGAAGAACAGAACATGCAGAGGAAGAGATGAATCAATAAAGATGATTGATTAAAGGAGAACAATCAGCAGCTTTAAAGACTTCTATTCCATGTAGAATAGA
>NW_015151730.1:0-28485 GCF_000732505.1 Cyprinodon variegatus
TTTTTTACAGTGTAGGGTACTTTTCCAAAGTTCATCATAGGTTACCTTCCCTGAACATTAGAGCACAGTTCTGGATTTAGAGGGTACTGTTGAGACATTTGAAGTTCATTTCTTGATCTTTTCCAGCCACAGTTTTGAAATGTCCAATAAACAATAAACTAACAGGGCTTCTACTGGTAGTTTGATTTTTGCCCAGAAGGAAAAGTATCTATTTTCCTTAATTAATTCCTTAATGCAGGTTAAATTTCCAAAAATGTGGGTTTTTTTTTTTCTTCAAACATTTAAGGTATTTATTTCAAGAAGTATCAGTGACTAATTTGAATTACAGCAAACTTTCTTGACCTTCCAATAATTTTCCTCGAGTAGGCAGTTTCTGCACCCTATTAAGTAACCATGAATGTACCCTGTGATTTCTGGAAAATAAACGCAAAATGACTTGAACATTGGGGCTTTATTATGTATTTCCATTTTAAATGTGTTTGCATCATGTCAATGAAGGCTTTATATGAACATAATTACTTGGTGTACAAATGTTGTCAAAATCAGCTTATGAGTATTTAAACTCCCCTAACAACCAATTATCCCTCTTAGCATGTCCACATTTTGTGTTCTCCTTGCAGATTTACTTCTATGCATCTTATGTGTTTAAAGAGGCCGGCGTATCTGAGGATCAAATTCAGTACGCCACAATCGGCACGGGGACCTGTGAGTTTACAGCATGCATTATGTGTGTAAGTGTCCTCCATTTATGCTGGCTGTGTGCAACTTGCTGGTGAGAGGGAGTGAAGCTGTCCACTATGAATTTTTATATTATTACTAATATTGAATAGCATCCACCATGAACAGAGTGATTTAATGTAAAGTTAAAGGGCTAAGCAGTAACATATGTTGCTCAGTAGAGAATTTTTCCTTTTTTAACCATGGAAATATTTGAGTTCAATTTCATAGTTTTTTCCTTAATCATGAATTAATTACATTTTTAATCATGCTGCATTTTGTAGCTGTTTTCAAGCAAAGGCCAAAAGAGATACAGAATCTCAGCTGAGAGGTTAAAGACATGAAAAAACTTACAGGTTTTACAGAAACTGTAAACAATATCTCAGCATGTTTGTTGGATTGTTATTAGCTTTTAAATACAAACACTTGAATACACACTTTAATCATTTTTTTATTGAGAAAAAATATTATTCTTAGGTAAATAATCTCAGCTATCTACAAAAACAAAAAAAAGTTCCTAAAATTCCCCTTTTTACTCCCAGAATCTGTTGGTTGAGCGCAAAGGTCGGAGGTTCATGTTGATGGGAGGTTTCCTCCTTATGACCATCTGGACTATCGTCTTCACAATCGCTCTGTCATTTGAGGTAATAAACATTACGAGCGACAAATCTTTGTGGATTTTACTTTTTATTATTATAACGAATCATTAAAACTAAAAAAGTTTATCTGATATTGTGTTGTTTAATGTAAGCAGCATTGATTATTAGAAGCTTTTGGTTTTGAGGATTTATTCAGCCTTTTTTTTAAGATAATGAAATCCTTCTTCATCCTCTCATTTGCAAATACCATCAGAGTTATGTATCGTGGGTGTCGCACCTGAGCGTGGCCTGCATCTTCACCTACATTCTCAGTTTTGGGATGGGACCAGGTGAAATGAGAAATTTGCTGTCATCAAAGATAGAAAACAAGATAAATTGGTGGTTTTATAAAACCCTTTTGAAGCTCATCCTCAAAAATCCACTAATGTGTTCCTTCCCCAATTCTTAAAGATCAGTGATGCTGCAAATTAGATCAAATAATTCTGTTCACTGTAATAGCTCTAATTACTCATCTACCTTTGGATATTTTTTTTTTTTTTATGTTGAACCATTTCTCCTCCATAATGTAATCAGTTAACAAAATCAGTTATTAAACAGTTAATAAAATGATCAATAATTGTTGTATTTGTAATAAAAAAAAATCTGAAACACTCTTTTCAAATGCCCATCTCACCTTTTTTTACTTTTCTGATTTTAATCTTGAAAAGTCAACTAGTTATAAAAAGGTTTGATATACTTACTGACCAATTTTCTACTTTCTCACACAGCTGGGGTAACCGGCGTTCTTCCCACTGAGATCTTCAATCAAACGGCTCGGCCAGCCGCCTACATGATTGCTGGCTCCATGATGTGGCTCAATCTGTTTTTCGTTGGAATGATCTTCCCATTTCTGGTGGTCAGTCAGCAGATATAACTCTTAATTTAACACCCCCACTGCACTTGTTGATGTATGTATGATGTATGATTGATGCACTGACAAGAAGTCACTGTCATATAATGCAAAGCAGACTGAATTGTTTCCACTTACATACAGTATTACCCTTAGCTGAACAGCTGCTCACTCTGGAGCTGGAGTTTCTTATTACATTTGAAAATAATGTTATTATTTCCTTTAGCATTTTCTAAAAAGATTTTCAAACCCTCTTTAGCCCTCATCCTGTCCTCTTTACTAATTTTCATGGACACATATCTTATGCTGTGAGAATGAGTTACAGGGAATGGTATGAGGGAAAAGCAGCTGAACAATCTCAAGAATACCAGTGTAAAGCAGACTGATCAAGGCCATTTTAAAATATGAGCAGAAAGTCAGGCTTCTTTGACACAAAGAATTTAGAAAATGGAGCATGGCTTTCAAGTTCTTCATATTTCTCTAGATAATGAGGAAACATTGATGAGTAAAGTCAAATCCAGAACAGAACAGAACAAATATTGAAGGATAAGGTTTGCATATAGAAAGAAACTGATGTGCTTTAAAGATTTTTTTTTATTATTTATGCTAACATGCAGACCTTGTCTATAGTTTATAAATTACATGTCCATTACCTATTTGAGAACAATGTTTTTTTCTCAGCCTCAAATGAACATAAAGCAGCCATGTTTGCAACTAAGTCTTTATTTGTCATTGTTTCTCAAGGGAAAACCACATTTTAAGCAGCTCCAAAAAATGTAAAACAAAACAGTGCAGGTAAATTGTGCAATAAATAGAAAATAACTATAAAGTAAATAAATATACAAGAGTTATAAAAGGACTGTGCAATTTACAGAATAAATATATAGATATACAAAATATATATATATAAAAGACGCAGCATTTCTCCGTGATTTTTCACTTATCTGTAACCATATTATCTGTATAAATGTAACCCCTGGCTGCACAGAAAACAAAAAAATTATGTCCTATTTTCTGCAGTCTGAACAACAACAAATCATTTTATGTGTTCTTTATTTTTCTTTCTATGTTTGCAGAGTGGACTGAGTGAGTACTGCTTTGTGCCCTTTGGAGTCATGTGCTTGTTGTCTGCTCTGTACATTGGCCTGTTTCTACCGGAGACCAAAGGGAAGTCTCTGTCCGACATTACCAGCGAATTTCACAAGATGAACTTCAAAGGCCAAAATGACAAAAGTTTGGAATTACAAACTCAGTATAAACTGGGCGAGGTGTGTCTTTCCACTGCCTTATAGTACTAGCCATCACTGCCTCACCATCAAGGCTCCAGGAAGTAATCCCAGACACCGATGTTGTGAGACTTTACCAGAAGATTATGAATATATTAAATAACTAGAACTGGAAGTTATATTTAATTAATAGTTGAGTTATTTGTATTGCCTAGTAGACTTCTTTCCACTTATAGTGTCAGACGTATGCAAATCTGACGTCTTGCGCGTGCATATTGACTATGGGAACGCTGGTCTGACGGGGTATGCTGATCTGACAGAACACAGAAAACTCAGTCTCTGGATGTTATTCGACGACTGTTAACATAACTGTTAACTTGCTGTGAAAAAAATATAAAATTTTCTTTAACATTTCCCTTTTTAAAGCATTTCATCATCAAATGTCAAACCAGTTCATTTTATTTTGCTGTTTTTCTGTTTTTGATTATGGAAAGAAAATATGATTCTACAAGCTTTGCCGGACTTTGCAGGACTTAAATAATGTATTTTCCTATCTTAGATAAAGTTTTTCTAAATTATTGTGTACATTTGATCCATATCTACTTATGTAACTCTTGCTGTTCTGAACCATGGATAGTCCCATTAAACAGGTGTCTGTATATGTTAGAAACATGATACAACAAGAGAGAACATTGTCAAACGAAAACAGTATCTGAAAACTTTTACTTATATAAATTTAGGTGAGAACATGAAGTTCAGCTCAACTCTAGTTGGATAGGCTGGATTCCCTGAATGTTTCCTTCTTGTTCTCCTTCATCTCCTGTTTTTAGTCTTCTTGGGACGGTTTTTACAAAGGCTCTTTTTATAGGAGGAGTTTGCCAGAACAGAAAAAATAAGCCAAAGGCCCAACTTTTAAACTTTTGAATCAGTGAAGCAAAGATGGCCATTTACTTGTCACGCAGAGACGGACCGGAGGAGGGAGCTCACCTTGATGCCGTGGCTCTGTGGAAGTGCAACATTAAAGCCAGAATAAGGCTGGAGTTTCACTTACATAGAGTCACACAGAACATGGAGGATTTTTATTCAGTTGTGGGGTTTTAACTAAATTTTATGTACTGTGTCAGATGAAGGACAACTACAATTTAACAAGCTCCTCATTTAATAATTTTTAGCCGACACTTGTTTTACATCAATAATTGTTTATATATATATTAAGTTGTGCAAATAAAGTGTTGCTAAAAGTCAAAAAGTCTCCTGCTTTTGCATTGTCTTTTTCCCACTCTTTGATCCTGAAATCTTCTCATCTTCACCACTTATGCTAACACCATTTTCATCATCTTCACTGTGTTTTCAGCTGTTACACTTTTATCTGCTTCCTTCACCAATGAACTTCCTGGTCTCTCTATCATTGTTCCCTCCTTAAATCTCAGTCTTTTCTTACTTCCCATCCCTCTGGGATGCCAAAGAAACGATTAAGAACTAAATAAAAGTTTCGAAGTCTAGGCAAAAAAAGGTGAGTGAAATGTTTTGGCATGAAAGTAAACAGGCAATCTAAAGACCCTTTGTCAGTAAACAATGAAAGGTAATCTGCAAAAAAAACTATTCCATAGTGATAAAAAAAAGACCATTTACTGAAAACACTTGATAGCAAAATGTCACCGACCAGGATGATTTTCTATGAGTAAAAAATATACAAAGTATTAAAGCATTTCCTACTATTTAGTTTTTCTAATACATTTAATTTACCTGAAATATGTCAGTGTGAAAACAAAGCTAAACTCGAACAAACTGTAAAAAACAAAACTTTCACAGCTTTCAGAGCAAACTTCTGATCATGACTACATTTATAGCCTAATAACTACAGGACAAATGTCTGGAGATTTTCAGCTGCAATTTATTTGATTCTCATCTCTAAACCAAGAATCTGAGACGAGACTCAGGAACAGAGTACAAAAAAACAAATATCTATAGAAAAGTAAGCTCATAACGAAATAAGTCCAAAGACGTCATAACAAAACACAAAGTTCAAGTGTCCTGAAGAGCAATCCCGTCGAGTACAATGATAAAATACCAAGGGAACATATTGTACATCTTGCGCTTTTTATACAAAACTGTCAATGCAAGTGACTCTGTACAATTTATACCCTTTGGAAAAGAAAAAGGACTGTTTTATTTGTTTTTTTTTTGTTTGTTTTTTTATTAAACCACTGCTGAGCACAATCAGTATTTGGAAGGCACTTTGCAACAGACAAAAAGCAGAAACCAAAACATTTAAGCCCCCAAAAATATTTGTCATCATAATTCAATTTTGGGAAAGAATAAAAAGTTTGTTTTCTTTCTAATAAAGTCTAAACAAATGTTTATTACATCTTTACAGCATATCCCAAGTGTCTTTAAACAGAAATACCAGTGCAGAGTGGGTATATAAAAAAAAAAAAAAGCTTGGTCAAAGAGTCGAGCAGCTGGCAGTGCGAGCGCTACCGCGGCAACGTGATAGTTCAGTGTAACCAATATATACGACTGCTGCCGCCAACCAGTGATCGACATTCAGTCCCCAGCTCTGCTCACATGCCTCGATGTGCACTTTACACGTCAGATGGCCATAACTTAACATTCCTCCCAACAACAACTGAAACTAAACCTTAATATGTACAAACTCACTACTTACAAACACGGTTCAAACAGGTTGATTCATATATATTTATATATATATATATCTATTTATATATATTCATTGTGTGTGTGCGTGTGTGTGCATGGAAGGTATGTACACTTGTTACAATCACAATATAACCATAAATAATATAGGAATGTACTAAATTACTCACAAATAATTAGCAGTATACACTCAAGAGCCATCATCCTCTCTCCACACACACACACCATCAGCCCTTCACTGTTAGACTGAGCCTGATTTGCATCGCGATACACATTTTTAACAAAAACAAGAAATAAAAGAAACTGCTAGGATTAATCTGATGTGTGAAGTGTGGCAGGTGCTTTGCAACCGTACAGATAAAACGGAGCGCTGAGGATCATTGTACTTCAGTTTCAAATATTTACAGGAGAAGGTAAGGGAGGATCAGATGAAAGGAGCTTTTTTTAATTAGAGCCACGTAGCATAAAACAGAAAGGTTTAGTGGCTTTTATTCCTGATGAGCTTTTGATTGTAAAGCAAACCAAATGGTGGGCTCAAAATAAAATGTTTGGACATGATCTCAGCCGTTAACTTACAATAGGTACGACATGATCCGAACAAGGACTCCTAAAATTTTTATTTTTTTTTGCATAATTCCGCTTTTGGGCTAATCTGAGAACACCAATTAAGGATGATTAAATATCTGCAAAGTAGAATTTAGCTTACAGAAATAAAGAAACTGAAGTGAAAAAAAAAATAAAATAAAAAATCCCACTAGATTATTTGTCAATAAACAGCTTATGTTTGTCTTTGCTACACGACTGTTAAGACTGCACATTGTAATGTCGAACCAAAGCAAGCAGCCTTTAATGCAATGAGAGCAGCAGAAATGGCTCCGAGCAAAGGATGAGGAGGAAGAGAAGTCCAGGTGATGAAGGTTTAAACCAGCTGTGAATCCCTCCCTCTGCAAAGCATCCTGCACAACACACGTTTTCACATCTCCGTTAACCATAAATTAGTAAAACAAAACAAAAAAGAACAAGATTTTCTTTGACAGAAAATTAAAGCCACACAAAAGTCAGGGTCTGAATAAATAATTAAAATATAATCTTTTAAAATATATCCTGAAAATATACCTGATCTTGATTCCCCGTTTCATGCATTCTAGAAGCTCATAAATAAATGATCCCCTCCTTTCTGCCTTCTTATCCCGTTTGGGTTGCGTCTCTGTGAACCTAAGACCTCCTATGAAAAGCAATCAGGGACTGATTTGTGGGGATGTAGGAGAAAGGTTTGAAATAAACATCAGATAATTGTCTATTTATCGAATTCTAGCCATATTAGTCCTGATTTAAATTAAATGCACTACAAGAAATTCCGACCAATCGCTTTACTTCCTGTTTTTTTTCCTTTTAAAACTAATAATTGACCAAATAATACCAAACCTACAGTAAACTGAGGCACTTTGAAAAGTGCTTAACTATCTGAGGGTTTTTAATATCAAAGTGCCTGACTGATACAGAGAGATCTGATTTTTTTTGTAAACATAAAAACATCCTACACCGTTACTCACACCCCAGTACTGATGAGTGAAGAGACTTACAATAAATTCATTTGTATCACAGCAGCATAATCTGTTTTGGAAAAGATTAAGCCCTTTAAATGAGTACATTTATTCAGTGGTGATTTAAAAAATCTGTTCTAAAACATCCCTCATGATAGTTTTACTGGGCTGATGTATAATCAGTGCAACTGAAGCATTTCTCTTATAATTTATGTAATATAAATATACTTGAAGTTGTACAGTAGATTTGATGTTTTACTGAGGTATGAATAAGAGGCAGAGGCCTAATTCTATTAGCAGCTTTTTAAAACTGGAATTAAATACGTAGATGCAGGTGTACTGTAACTGCCAACAAAATTAGATATTTAACCAATAATTTCCTACATTTACCATCAGAGTAAACTCAATTTTTTACAATAATCCCAACTGTGACTTAAATTGCTGGAGTGGGAATGTTTAAGTGTGCAGTTTTGTCAAACTCTGAAAGTTATTTTAGCCTGAACGTAGTGCTTTGGTCAAATACCTTATTTTATTTTAACTAGAAGCTTTAAGTACCAAACACTAGGTAAAGTCGGGTATAAAACAAAGGATGAGAATTTGGAAAAGTAAATAATGCCCAGTTATGTATGGTGGAAGGTCTGTGATACTGTGGGTCTGTTTCTCTTCTAAAGGGGCCTAAAGACTCTGACATGAAAAATCTGAAATACCATTATCAAAAATGATAACAGAAACGGTGCATTAGACACATAACTAGCCTAAACCCTATAGGTAACCCTGTGGGTTGAACTGAGGAGAACATTAGCTGTGGCTCCACAGCTGCTGTAATGAAAGAAATAACTACTATAACGTATCCAAACCAGAGCATTATTCCTCACAAAGTTGAAGTTGGAAGAAGCTAATACTCCTTAATTAATAGGATAGAAAAAAAAATAATAAATTTGCGACACACTTTTAGATAAGGACAGAAACATTAGGAGGCTATAATCTACGCTGGAATTGATTTTAGTTGGGTTTTATCCAGAGAGATCTAAACCATGACTTGAAGGGTTTAACTGTAATAGTCTGATACAGAGACGCTGTAATCGAGGTCGGGATTTAAAAAATAACCGTTTTTATTTTACCATTTTATTTTCATTGTTACGATGGTTCAGCTTTTAATCTATCCAGGGTGCTAGAAGAAGGACTATATTTGGAGTGCTTTATGGGGAACATAATCAAATCAGCAATGGGAAATTTGTACAAATACTCCCTAGAAAAAAGGCTGAATGTAATGAACAGCAACACAAGGAATTTTAAGTTACTTCCCAAAATTAGCTTAAGTTTTAGTTTTATTTTATTTCCTTTTTTTTCCTGGTGCTACTGTAATAAATATGAATTTATTTTAAGGTTAGCTTTCCATCTTTACCAGGGGTGTTGATGAACAAGTAACACTGATCCCTCAGGCTCTCAGCCTGTTTGCTATGTTTTATCTTCACCATGTAGCTAATTAAAAAAGAACCGAAATTCTATTAAATTCCTTCCAAAACAAAAAAACAAAACTCTGAATTGAGATAAATCTAGATGTGAGCCCTGCTTTTGCTCTGAGGTAAAGATATCTGTGATGGCTGGGATGACTGAAGATCCATTGTTAAGCTCGCTGGAGCAGTTAAAGTGAGGAAGTTAACAACTATTAACAATAAAGTAAATAAGTCATCTCACGAGAAGAACTTTGTGCAGCTGAGAAAGCTCAGAAAAAAAGAAATGTAACATAACTTTCACAGACCAACAGTGAAAAGCAAAACCTTTTTTTTTTGGTCTTTTTTTTTTTTAACACAAGCTTTTAAACAGCAAACACATCCCCGTCCGAAAACGTAGAAAAGTAGGACTTCAGTGTCAGTTTCTGACAGAAAACTGTTGGTTGAACATAAAGCAAAGAGACAAACAGAGAGAGTAGTCTTGAGGCAAAATGGTTCCCAAACACAGTTTTTTTCTGTGGGCAACCTGGCTTCGTCCTAAACGTGAAGAGGCCAAACGACTGCTTGCAAAGGCCTCTGGGAAGGTGTTACTTCCCTCCAAAGTCAATTCCACTCTGACCTGCTTCTGCGTCCACGAGAGAAGAGGCGAAAGCCGACTGGACGATCTGGAAGCCGAATGACTCGAGGAGGGACATGTTTTGTTGAGGAGAGAAGGGAGAAGTCAGAGAGGGTGCCATCTCACTTAAACTAGGCCCTAAGACCCCGAGGGTCCTCTGGGCTTTGTGAACTCGGTGCTGGTGCTTGTTGAGGTAGGACTTGGTACGGAATGCCTGGCTGCAGATTCCACAGATAAACTTCTTTTCAGGGTCGGCGTTGGCTTTAGAAGCATCTGGAGAGCCAAGGACCCCAGCAGGGGCCCCGTTGCAGGCTAAGGAAGGCCCTTCAAGCTCTGGTCCATCAGATTTAGGGGGAGACTTAAGCTCGTCGACATTGGACAATTCCCTTAACGAAGTATCAGACTCCTCCGACTCCAGGTGGGGACACTTAGTCACGTTTTCCTGTCCGTCTGAGTTGAATCGTCACAGGTGGCAGAAAGAGGAAGATGAAAGGGAAGAGATGAAGAGTGACATTGATTAGAAGACAAGTAAAAACCACCAAACTGAATGTGTTAAAATGAAAACTGACAGAACAGCCAATCTTAAGCAGCGGTTATGTCAGAGTGGCCCAAACTCTACATGAAACAGCAGCTCAGCCCAGTTACCCCACAACTGAACAGGATGCATGCTGTTCCATCCAACCAGTTAGTCGTGCTAGCTCCATGCACCCCCAATCCTTCTGCAGGACCACATTTGAGGTTAACTTGCTGAAAATTGTTCTGATGTACTGAACCAATTAGTTGCCAGAAGTCCTTTGCTGGTTTTAAACCCTTTGATATGAACTTTTCTTCTTGTGCAAGTTTTTCTTTTTGTAACAGCAGCAATCCCTCCTTCTATAGTTCAGGAGGTGATGATGTTAGAAATAAAAAAAAGTCAATCCTCCTAATTCATTTATGTCAAGAACTGACGATTTTGCAATTAAAATGTATACAATTGACTATCAGCATGTCTTTTCCAAGTTCTATTAAATGAGTACATGATAGTGAGATTTTATGTGACAGAGCAGCACAAAGTATCGTATATAAAATAGGAAGATGGTAGAGTATGGAACAAATCATGTAGGGGGCACAGCAAACATATGGAAGATTTCTAGGCCTTGCAAAAAAAAAAAAAAAAAAAAAGCTGTGAAACTGTAAAAAGAGTTTATAAAACGGATTGAAACAAATGAATTTTAAGAGAGATGGTATACATTTATGTATGCATTAATAATGCATTACTACAAGGTTTAGTTTGTGGTTGCTATTATAGCTTTTTTTCCCCATACTACACTAGCAGATGGCAGGGCCGGCAGTCAAGTCATTTGGTTGCTACAGCGTTGTGTCCTTATCTGGGATTTTTCTTCCTATTATACTAGAACTATAAATGAAAAAACGAATAAAAACCAAATTAGAACTAAACATTTTCAAAAAATAAAAGCTAAACTATCTAGTAAATACTAAACACTAATTTAAAAGAGAATTTAAAATAAAAATGAAAATTTCATAAAGATTTAAAACTTGTTAATCATCAGTACAATACACCTTCAGCATTATTTAAATGAAAAAAGAAGCACATATATGGCGCTGTCCAGCTCACGGAGCCCAACTTGTAGTTCTAATTTCTTTGTATGCAGCAGAATTGGTGCCAGTGAACCCAGGGCGAGCGTATGGAGCAGCACACTCCAGGACGATCATGCATCACTGTGCATAGATGAAGAACTACCAATGAACAAGCCAAGCAGAAACAGAAACTGAACTCTGCAGCCATAGCCATGCCAGACAGCAACACACAAACAGGCAAAGGTGCTACCTGTCTCAATGATTTAAATCCTTAAGAGAGAACAAAAACTTGGATAATCTAACACAAATTTTATTACATTATCTAAATTAGGGCTGAGCAAGAGGTAAAAAGCTCCTTCAAGAAGACAAAGCCTTTCAGGAACACACTAAATCAGGTGGTTTTATAGATGGATGCAGTATACAGTAGTATCATTTCTTCCTTCCAGATAAATGGACCATGAGTTCTCAGCATGCTGGTGTCTGCAACCCTTTTCCAGCTTTGCCGTGCACAACATTAACTCTGCAAACATGGACCATTACACTGGGATTTTATGTGCATAAAATAAATAAAAACTGCTCAAGACAAAAGAGAAAATGTTCTTAAAGTTCTTTTCCATTAAAGCTGTGAAGGTGAGACAAAAAGCATGAAAGCAGCCACTGATGTGTAATCTGGCTTAAAACATATGAAGACCTGCCAGCCTGTGTCTCTGTAGCAAATGATAACCAGAAACATAAAAAGAAGTTTCGGAGGGAGGAGGCGAGCGGGCGACTGCTTGCCTTCCACTGAGCACTGGCGTCCCATTTGGTAAGGGGTGCCGTTGTGCATCTGCAGTTCCCCCCTTGGGTCAGGGAAGGCGTGCAATGGGGCAGAAGTTGGCAGTGAGGAGCCATGGTGTGTCTTTATATGCACCTTAAGGTAGGACGCGGTGGAGAAACCTGGGGCCGAAAACAAAAACATAAAGAACAAGGCAGTTGCTTGATACAGTCAAAGCCTTGGATACAAGAGGCTAGCAACTCTGAGCATCAAAAATGCTTTCATTTAACTTCAGCCTGTCAAAACATCAGCTGAAACCACCATTAGATAAGTAATCCAACACCATGTATGAGACACTGGAGGAAATGTTGGTCTGTATCTTTGATGGGGTTTTATAACCTGACTAACAAACAGTACCCAGCAAAACTCTTTACATTTCATCACATTACAACCACAAACTTTAACATATCTTAGGAAAGATTTTATGCAACAGACCCGCATTATATTCTGTGCACATTTTTTTTTTAAACCACAAAAGAAAAAATTAAAACTGTATATTGGAAATCCGCAAATAATCATTGAGAAGGCTGCAAACGGCTCCCCGGCCACACTTTAGAAACCGTGATCTAAAGCAGTGTTTTTCAATACTGGTCCTCAAGGCAGCCTGCTCCGCATGTTTTGGATGTTTCTGAGGTTCAGCAAACCTGATTCAGATGATTGCAGTTCAGCAAAGCCTGATAATCTGCTATCAATTGATAACAGGTGTGTGAAAGCTGGGAAACATCTAAAACATGCAGGCCAGTGTGCCTTGAGGACCAGAATTGAAAAACACTGATCTAAAGCATTCAATCATAGGTCTTATACATTTACCGTCGTCCTGCTGGAAGATAACCCTCCAGTTTTTATGATCCTCCCTCAAATAAATCACTCAGCATAATACTACCACCTCCATGTTTGAGCCCAATATGTGGTGCTCAATGTGACATTCTGCTTGGCTTTCTGCTACACATAGCGTCAAATATTTGCTGTGCACAAGGCTCCATATATACATTAAAACAAGTGGCATAGTTACATTTTTTTCATTTAGATTAATCTCAAAGTAATCTTGAAATTAATCTAGATTGATAGCACTCATTTGAATTCTTCATAATGTGTGTAATACCTCCAGAATTTAAAAAAAAGGGTTTACTTTTTTAAGCCTGCAAAATACAACAAAATTTCTTCTTCTTGCTTAAGATTTTGACAGTAATAAATACTTTTTTGCTCATTTGTTAATGTGTTTTTCCTGCAAAAAAAATAAAAAAAGTGTCCCACTTTAATAATATAGTGTCTCCAAAAATCTGACACAAAATTCACCTCGCTCAACTTCTCATCTTTCACGCCTTTTTCTGCGGCGTGCTGGTCATGTATTCTCATGATAGTTTGCCTCGCAGGTAGTTTGTAAGATGGGTCACCTTTGGCCGCCTGAACAACGAGCTCGCTGGCAGCTTGTTGCTATCCACTGAGCAGGAGATTGGTTAGCTTGGCTGATAGAGCTTTGCTTATAGCTGCATCCATGTCAGCACCTCACATTCGATGTGGTAATGTCACAGTCCGCCTACACAGGTTGGAAGACTGATTCGTTTTCTCCCCCATATATACATCTATTCCAGATATCTGTGCTTAGATATCAAGATGAAAGTCTTTTTTTTTATTAGATATTTAAAAAAAAAAAAAAAAGGGAGGTGAAGACACATGCAGATAAAGCATATCAGATTTTTAATTTCTCAAAGAATTGAATAAAGCCAAATATAATGTATAAAATCCCCCAAAAAAATACATTAAAGTTTGTGGCAGTAAGTTGAACAAATGTGGTAGCCTCCAAGCCCATAGGTCAAACTATGCTCCAAGTAAACAACTTAATTGTATCTCACTAACAGCGAAAATATTTCATAGTAAAACCCATAGTGGAAAGAGTAGTCTCCTTGATTATTGGCCATAAGGAGTGGAAAACTTCAGAAATAAGGGATAAAGGGAGTTAAAAGATTTTATGCGATCATGTTAAACGATCCCACAAAAATTTATTTTAGGGAGGTAGTCGGCCATCTCCCTGCATAGGAGACTAAGGTGTTCAAAACCGCCACTTAACAGAAGTGAGAAAATAAAGTCCAGCAGTAATCAGATGTGCAACTTTTACTGAAGACCAGGAGGGCAAAGATTCCGGTTCACCTTGTTCTCCAACACAAACACAAGTGATCTGACAAGGTGTATTTGAGATTTCTCATTAAACGTACGGTAGCTCAAATAACCTGCAAACAAAACACAGACCCCATGTCTGCAACACCTTTAAATGATTTGAATATTACCTTCCCAGATTTGGTTCAACAAGTCAAACAGTTCAGTCTTAATTTCCATCAGCAAAAACAGATCAGGACTAAATCCGATTTGCAAATGTTTTATGTGTCGGACCCGTTTCTGGTAGAAGTTACCTTTATTGCAAATGCCACAGTAGTTGTGAGTTCCTTCGCTGTGCTTCTTCAGGTGGTCTGTCATGTAGGCGGCTCGCAGAAACTTGCCGCAGACTTTGCAGGGAATTTTGTCTTCGTGGCAGGCGAGGTGTGACCGAAGGCGATCTCTCGTCGCGAAGGATGCGTTACATATCTGAAAAAAATCACAGTGATTTTGAAAACACATACATGTCTCTGCTAAAGCTCAAAGGGTTTTCCATTAGTACTGGGTCCTGAAAGGTTTTTTTACCTGGCACTTGTGGGGTCTCTCTGTGGTGTGCACTTGTTTAATGTGTCCGTTCAGGTGGTCTGGTCTGGAAGAAAAGCAACAAAAAAAAAAAACAACAATGCAAGATGACTGCATGGATTTATGATGCTGAGAAGAGTTGTACTATTATTGAAAAAAACCTTCATAATAAGCAGTAAACATTGCATAGACAGAGCATAGAGCTCTGTTTAATATGTGAATCTCAATCAAGTTTTTTTTTTCAAACAAAACACTGCACTATAATTACACTGATCATTAGCAAAGCATTAAACTGTAGGCAGACAAAGCTTAATTAAGGAACAGCAGGTATTAAGTTACAAAATCACAGGAATAAAATTCCTTAGTCATTTCTCTTGCCAATAGCAAAAATAAATATTTTTGTTCTCCACATCGTAAAGAAAAGCTGATGTTATGATGCCCTGACAACTCACTATAAGTTTGCTGACCTTGGTCACTAAAATCTTTATGTCCCGTCACTAAAAAGTACAGGAAAAGTCTATGCAGCTAGTGCCAATATAGGAGATAACCTGATTTATTAAACATAATGAAGCAATATTGAAACTGCAATTATGATGTCAAATCTGGTTTATTTAAACCAGTTTGTTTTTAACCTTCACACCAGCAGGTTGAGGATCTGGATTAGAGGCACAGTCTGAGAAAATACTGAGCCTTAGCGGTCTGCTGTTACCCCGATTGAAACGGCAGATGAGCTTAAACTTCTGAGTAAGATTAACTGTTCATCAAATGTGTGGGTGAACGGAAGAGGTTCACATGGCCAAAGGTCCTTAACGTTTCAGGTGTGGCTCTGCTCCAAAACGGCCAGCCTAAACGATTGCATTACATCCTAAGCATGCCACCAATGCTGCAGAAGCCTGTTATTCAATCCACCGCTCTGCAGCAAGGTAACACCTAAAATATGCTGCAAGGTTTTGAAAACTATGACTGAGAAATGCTAAAAATAATGACAGCAGAAACAGATTTTTTTTTTTTTAATGCAGGTTATCTTTAATTTGGATTCAACTGGACTTGATCCTTAATGAAAAGAGTCCTGAAGAAAACATTGTAGTTAAAAATTGGACCCTGCCTATGATTTTGTATTTAAAAAATGGACAATAGGACTCTCAAAACTCCATAATCGCAAGCAGTCCTTGTCTCTTTTTCATTGTCATTACTCACCTACTCGTACAAATATACATTCTACATAAAAGCGATATTTAAGAGCACTAAGATCTACATAAATTGATTTTTTGATAAGTTTTTATTAAAATTGTTATTTAAGAGACAGAAACACATCATGATCTCTTTAACCCATAAAGCACAATAAATATAGTTCTAAAAAGAGCATGAATTCAGTATTTATCATCTTTGATGTTAGTATATTGATGTGTATAATTAACCACAAAAAAATAAAATGTTTTGAATATCCCACTTGAGAGTATTACTGCTGCCACCATCTGTATTAGAGGGGGGAAAAATGGTAGGGGCAGCCAATGATTGATTAAGGGGGACCATGGCCACCCCTGGCCCCCCAATCTGGCTCCGCCCGTGCTTGACAGATACGTTTTGAAGTCAAGTTTCAATATAAATTAACTTTACGATGCTGCATTATGGCTTATTGTACTTGAAAGCAGAAACTGTGTCGTTAAAAACAAAACAAAAACAAACAAAGACCCGGGGATCCAACTCACCTAGAGAAACCTTTCCCACAGCTTTGGCACACATACGGTTTGCCAACCGAGCCATCGTGGGACCGAACATGGTACGACATCCGGTCCTTGCGCTTGAACCTCAACCCGCACACAGGACACGCATAGGGCTTCTCCCCGGAGTGGGACAGCTTGTGTCGGTTCAGGTGATACACGTCCCGGAACACTTTCCCGCAGATGTCGCAGCCCACATGCCGCCTGGTCCGCTCCCGCTTGCGGTGGCTGTCCAGCGCCAGCCCTCCGGGTAACTGCATCCCGTTTTCCAGCAGCCCGGGTTGCGACAGCAAAGACAGACCGCCTCCGAGGCTGTGGACGCCCCCAGTGGAGGCTCCATGTTGCGCTTCGTGGTTCTTTAAACGAGAAGCTTCTGTGAAAGCTTTGCCGCAGGCCCCGCAGGGGAAGAGCTGCCCGTTGTCCTTCTGGTTGATGTGATTAAAATGGACAGCCTCTTTCTTCGGTCTCCCCCTTCCCCGTTTTGATCCAGGGGAGCCAGCTTCGTGATGAAACATGCTCCCCGCGATTTCCGCCGACGGCGACACGGAAAGTCCTTCAACAACCGGCTCCAACATCGGATCCCCGCCGTTCTCCAGCAGCGCGGCCGGCGGCGCCTCTTCGCTCTCATCCATCCGCATCTGCGTGCTGCTCACAAAGCCCTGGCCGTTGATCAGCAGACCCGCTCCGTTCACCAGATCTTGCTGAGCTACGGGGAAACCCAGCTCGGTGGCCCCCATGGCCTGGAAGAGACTAGCTTCTCCTCCTCGAGCCGTCGGGACTAAGATCTGCACGTTGGACTGCTTGATGACCTCCTGACATATCTCGATGACGGAGCGCATCAGCAGAAACTTGGCAGCCGTCATCAACTCTGGGAAGCACTCCAACCGAACCACGATCCTGGAGGTATAAGCGAAGTCCAGGATGTCTTTGAAAACTTTCGGGCTGATCGTGTGCATCTCCAGCTCCTTGGCGTCGCCCTCTCCCTCCGTCTGACGGCCGAACACCGACTCGAAGTACTCGCTGCAGGCGGCCAGCACCGCTTTGTGAGCGGGGAAGCTCTCCTCGCCGACGCGCAGGATCACGTCGCAGAACCTGCCTCCATCTTTTCTCTGAATGTTGAGGTTGTGTAGCATCTCGGCGCTGTGTTTGCTCACCTGGTAGGTGTACGAAGAGGTCCAAGACGGCTCCGCTACCTTCTCCATACCGAATTCATCAAACAAACACTTTGCTCGTTGGCGTTGGACCGTCGGAGGAAACGAGTGATGGCGCTTTAACGGCCCCCGATAGACCGAGGCCAGCTAGCGAGAACAGCCCGAACCAGCCGCCCCTCCCGTCGCTTTAGCATCTACAGTTTACCGTTAGCAGCAGCAGCAGGGGAAAGATGGCAGCCCCCCAGCTTCCTGTGAACTTTGGCCCTGCTTTCTTGTAGGGTGGGGGTCGCTTTTTTTTTTTGTTTTGTTTGTAAATGTTCATATTTTTTACACAATATATATATATTTTTATTGTATCTGCCTCTAAAGTTGTTTATTTCGATATTTTGCACCACAGGAGATTAATATAATTATTAGTATTGCTTATGTGGGTAAACATTTACACGCAGGTTTCTCTTCTTCCTCCTCTGTTATTGAAGCCCCTCCCCCAACCAGCCCCCCCATACACACTTTTATTTTTTTCACTATTATTATTATTACAAAAGGAACATTGATCCACCTCAAAACCAAATCTTTTTCTTAAAAAATTCTGCCACAGGAAAATGTGTGTTTATATTAAAAAATGTGTTTCTTTGGCTTTAGGTAGAATAGGCCATTTAACAAATTTTAAAAAATTATTTATCAACTTCCAAGTAAATCTATCATAATCATTAAATTTTCCAGATTTCAAAATACTAATGAATTTATTATTGCATTTTTTATCAAACAGATTGCATTGTGAAATAAACAAACTGGGCAATATTGGTGGGTAATTATTATATAACCTAGAATTTTTAATCAAGTGAATTAACGGCAGTGGAATCGATTTACGCAGTTTGTTATACTCTTTTAGAGGAACAATTTACATCATATTTAAAAAAAAATCTGAATGATTTAAAATATCGCTGTTATCCAATAAATCTGTAACATAAATACTGTCTTATTTGAGCCATTCCTTTTTGAAGATAGATTTACAACTGTTATTACTCTATTTTTCCATAGAGTTGATCTATGGGGAGAAAAGCTGTGGGTGAAAATCATTTTCCAATTATGTAAAATCTGCTTGTGAAAGTTGGACAGCTTAATTGGAATATATTGGAATCCTGTTTACCACAAAGTCCCATTTTAGAACAAAGTGTAAACCTCCTAATTTATCAAACATGATCTTGGAATGTCATACACAGATGCCCAGCTGAAATGAAAAATATACATATTAAAAGCATGAAAGAAATATGATCAAATTAAATCTGCATTTAGACATCACCCATCGACAAATTTAAATCTTATAAATTTTAATGGGTTAAATTAGAGCAGTGGTTCCCAAATGTATAAAATATAAAAAGCTGATCAGAACTGTTATCCCAGATAATTCCACTAATAATGTCACATCTTTGTTTACTTATTAGTATTTTTTTTTTTCTGAAACCATGGCTTATTTCATTTTGATTTTACAGGTTTGGCAGTAAAAAAAAAAAAATCTAAAATCCTTATATTTTGGTGTTTATATCTAAAACATTTAAGCACCACAAAAAAGCAGAAGGAAACTACCGTATTAGGTCATATTTACTAAGGCACTGTATGTCAGCTGTCAATCAGATTGCTTATAGGCATCCAGTGCTGGTATGCACATGACCATCCACTCCACACATCTAAATCTTCATTAGTTGTCCATCTGAAGTTTTAATTTTGATTCAGATCAGACCTATAGGGTCCTTTGAAAACTAACCTTTAGCTCTGATATTTGACTTTAACCCCTTTCCTCTATGTTTAATCCATCCCTTAAATAGCACTGGGCTGCCTAAATGCAGCCCTACCCTTTGGCGTTGTTCAGGGACCCAGAGTTGTGTTGTGTGAAATCAAAACCATGGAATTTGCAGCATTCCCCAGACTGCTCTAACCACAAGGCCACCATTACAGTGCACCATAAACTTTGTAACACATAACAGATTTTGGTAATTGTTGAAAAGCTATTTCCAAGTCAAGCTGAATAAATCCACCCCTGGTTGTAAAGGAGCTGGTAGCTGATTATTCTTAAATGTGAATGGCCCAAAGGGCAGTTTTATTTGAAGGTTTACAGAGGGAAATAAAAAAAAAAAAAAAAAGTCATTGCATGGTGGGGCTCTTTTCTAGCATACAATCTGTGTGTTCAAGCTAAGGTTCAAAGAGTGAATCATTTAAGTTTTAAACCTAAAAATAATCAGTAAGTTCTATTAATAGCATCCAGTACTAAAACTTTGGTAATGAAGAGGGGGGAAAAAAAAAAAAAAAGACATTAAAGCATCTGAAAAGAGCTCCTCCCCTTTGGTGAAGAGGCTTGAGTTCAGTGAGGACACAGCTGAAATATTTCAGCCATGGTCATAAGTGTTATACCAATATCATTGGCAGTTAGGCAGGAGCTAAGAGATCTCCTGACATCCCTAGCTGTTGTTTGGAGCCATGTTATTGCCCACAATCCTTTGATTCATAGGAAGTATAGGCACAGCTTTACTCAAAGTGTTTGACATATGTATCATTTGTGGAATTTACTTTGACACATGCTGATGAACACTTTCACGTTTCGAGTTTTACAATGAAGAGCTCCAGTAGTTTTTTTTAAAACAAGGCTGTAGCTCCAGTTGGACCATTATGCGTTTGTCCACCACATAATGATGCCTGCATGGCTGAAGGCTGTCAGGATTCAGCACAGCAGTCTGGAGCTACCTTTCTACTCTGGATAAAGTGGACCTTGCAAAATGTGAAGAGATAGGAGCTATACATTGATGTCTCTGGATGAAGCTGTTGCCTCTCAGCTGCCCTGGGAATGGCTCAGGCTTCTCCCAACAGAGCTGAAGGTTGTGCCCCCATCATCCAGACCCAGATGAACAGAAGACAAAGTACACAAAAAAAAAAGTACCATCATAAGTTAGATTTTTTGCCACCTAACAATCGACTGCTTTGCATTTGTAAACTGTTTCTATACATTTTAAAACCAGCATACCAGTATCAGATACAAAAATGATTTACCAACTTTTTTTTTTACTCAAGGTTTTATTTATTATTTCTATTTGTGCTTATACCTTTACAGCACATTAACTGATTCCCAAACACCCTCAAATGACAGTGTGAGCAGTGCTGAATTCTGTGATACAGGACTGGAGAGAATACAGTGAACAAATTAAAGGGAAATGGGAGGGGCAGCATCCTAATAAGAAAAAAACAAAAAAACAAAACAAGGCACAACCATACCATTGCATCCTTCAGTGGTGTCATGCTTAACCTCTTTAGGTAAAAGAACCACCGGTGACAACTCAAAGTATGGTAGAGTAGCTGACCAAATAAACTACCCTACTATTCGTCACCAGCAATCACTCTTCCTCATTGTCAAAGGAATAGGTCGAGGTGGAGACTATAAAGGAATGCTACCGGATTCGTCTCCCAATTCAAGTTCAACTATTCTCCCCCTCTCCAGATCAGGAAAACAAAAACCAAAAAAACAAAACACCACAAAAAACTACAGCTATATACACAGAATTAGATTCTCTCATCGTCTGTACAATCAATCCTTTACATTATTTACTAATAGAAAAAAGATAACCAAACTGGCAAAATAAATCTCCACTCCTCTTTTCAAAAAAAGCACCAACACAATGTCCCATTATCCACCATCTTTCAAATTAAAGTTCACATTTTCATGGTAAGCAGGAAGGGGAGATGGTGGGGCAGAGGGAAAATCTTGCTCTCCAGCAAATTATTCCCTTTTTATGGGTGGAACTCCAACTCATCTACACTGATGACTTTAGCTGGCATGGACGGCAGTGGCTGTTCAAGCACATCTGATCCAAACCACTTCGCAAGGCCAGGAGGAGGGCTAGCTCCGTGTCGCTGGGAGCCGTTTGTCCGATGGAGGCCTTGGCTTTGTGACGGACCGCCTGCTATGCCTGGATGCACTACAATAAGGATATACACAAGATTTAATATGAGGAACACATTTTGACAAGCAGCTTTAGAAAAATTCAGCTGTAAAGCTTCTTTGCAATTATGAACCTAAACATTTTTTTTCACCAAGTACAATTAATGTACTTACTCTGTCTCTGCCCCTGAAGCTGCTGATGCATGACAGCCAACTGCATTGGAGTATTGGCCCTGGGAGGTAGAAGCCCCGTTGCACCTAATGGGTACAGCGGCTGTCCCAACAGGGGTGGAGGTAAACCTTGAAGTTGCGCTAGGTCAACATGTGGTGGAAAAATACCTTGTGAAAAAGCAAAAACAGTTTGGTTAATGAATATCAGGACCTGGAGTGCTTTGATGGAAGCTAGGCTAGTTTAAAGACTGCAGGACAAACTACTAACTTGCTTGCATAAGAGCTGGTCCCAGCTGCTGGGGTTGAATCCCCTGGGCAAGCATTCTCTGAACCATGTTAGGGTGGAGCTGGGGATGAGGGCGCACCATCGGGACATGGGATAGAAGTGGTACTGGGTAGATTGGACGAGGAAATGATGAGTTCGGCCCTGCAGGCGCCACTGGAGGCACGTGATGTCCAGCGGAACCTGGCCTGAGGCGCTCTTGGTCTTTGCTTTGCGAGTTTATCTTTACTGCAGCCGACTGTGCAACATTAACATCCACCGACTCCAAGAGGTGGTTTGGAGAGCTACCACCTGCAAGCACAAAAGCCTTAGTGTTCCATCACCATTGAGAAGGACGGAGCTTATGAAGCAGATGCTGTGTACCATCTTGTGAGTTTGCGGTCGCTTCCTCCTTAGGTTCTGAACGACCTGACGGTTCATCTTTGCTTTTCTCTTTGGTTGCGTACATTTTACGGATCACAGATGTGGGTGTAAACGATGGCGATAACTGAAATTGAGAGATATCAGAAGATCGTAAAATTGCTAGTACATTTTCCTCCAAAAGACCTGAGGAAAGGAGACAAAACTTTATGCTCACCATGCTAGTGACGGCATTTCCCGGTGACGTTCTTCCAGCAGGCTGAGGTCCAGGGGAACGAGAAACGCGCTGTGGCCTATTGAGCAGACACATTTAAACCATTTTAAATCCAAGGTTTGCATAAATCAAATATTTAGATTTTTTCACAAGTCATACACCGTTTGCACAGTTGGGATGTTTGTAAGATTCACTTTATTACACAGTAGTGCTCATAGCCAAGCTCAAAGTAAATAAACACCAAACCTGATCTAATTAAATAAAATGTAGGTGTTTACTCCTAAAAATAGAGTCCACAACTAACATAAAAATGTATCTGAAACTAAAAAGATGAAGCCCCTCAGTCAGTCTCAGATTCCTAATTTGTCATCACTTTTCGGTGTAGCAAGGACCAGAGCCTAACAAAGACCTATACGTTTCTAGAAGGGACAGAAATGAGGTGCAGGTCAGGTGAAGAAGACAAACACGTCATTAAGGCTTCTACTGGCTAGCTACACAGTACGGTAATGGATCCAATGGAGCACTGTTTTACTTGTGTCTCTGAAAACTGAAGTTAGGAGCAGCAGTTGAACTGGATTTAATTTCCAACGCAAAGAGGCAAAAAGCAGGCCAATCTCCAGGAATAATGTCCCATACCAGAACTTCACCTTCACCCTCATGCTGTCTGAGTCCCTGTGCCAATTACTTTTCCCTTCAGATGCCTGTAAATTATGAGTTTATCCTTTTGTCAATCCATAAGCCCTTTGGTTAAATATTTTCTCAGATATGATCTCTCTCAATCTTGAGGAGCAGCTCATTATACCAAATTAGTTCTGCGACTGAGTTACAACATCTATAGAGTGGCTTCTCATTTATATAGCCTGGGGTTGGAAAGGATGACTAAAATGATATGCTTACGTGTAACAAGTCAGATGAATTCCGATAAAATACTTACCTGTTTCTGAAAGACCTGTCCTGTGGGTGCTTGTAAGTTGACTGATATGCTTGGTGGCCATGTAGAGCAAGCTCCTGCTGGAGAGCCAGGACTTCCAGATCCATCTGATTCGCAGGAAGATGTAGACCCCTTATCTGGTGAAATAATGATGAATGGGTGATTTATTCATTTTTAAAAATGTATTTCTACATTGCAGATGTCTAACCCTGGCCATCCTGGGTTGTGGACACTACTTTGTGTCAGACCTGAACATGATTTGGTTCAATATGTAGAGGTTGAGTGTATAAGGAGTGAATTCAAGCAGACAAAAACGGGCACCATTTAAAACCATGAAAACACAGGACTAACATACAACTACGATAAATGCAAGAAAATAGCAATGAACCATGATTTCTGACAATAGATCCATTAAAACTACTAACCTGCTGTTGAGAAGGACTGATAGACCTGTGGATGTCTGCAAACTGTTCTGGAAGCAAAGACTGAGGGCCGGTAGGAAATCCTTTATAAATCATAAGGAAAAAAAAACATTTAGTTTTAGTCTATAGAATTGTATATAATACAATAAGTAATTAGTAATAACTCATAAACTCAAGTTATGACAAGCTTCCAGTTTAAAATATACATATACAATTACCTGTAGTAGGTGGCATCCTATTATTGAAGTAGTCCGGTGAGGGGGCCCTCTGTGAAAACAGAGGGGGCGATAGGCCTTTGTGCAGTAAGCCATGTAGAGGGCCAGATGACACAGAGGCTTCAGAGCTGCCCATCAGACCACCTAAAGGTATCGGTGAGCTACTACGCACACCAAGGAGCTCCTACAGAGATGGAATGACAAAAAGTCATCTCTAAAGCTTGGCCTCAGATTGTGTATCCTCAATTGAAAAACCAAATGCATATATGTTTGAGGAAGGCATAATATTTTTCCTTATCAACAAGGGAGAACAAAAATATTTCCTGATTTAATCAAGTTTTTCCTGTGTAGTTCATGTAAAGACAGGCCCTGAATAAAGCCAAAAAATCCATTTGTGCAATTTCAAAAACTACAAGAGAAGCTGAAGTTTAACATTTAAACTATTGGTTTACAGTTTTTAAAAGAAGGGCTTTGAGATTTTATTGGTAAATTTTTTCCCCAAAATATTTCAATCTCAGACTTTTTGGAAAAGTAGAGTTCAGCTGCATCAATGTTGGCGAGAAAAATACAGCCTTTGATGCTTGTGACCCAACTAATCCAGAGGTTCTTTGTTCTCGGTGTAGCAGGAAGGAACCAACATCCTACAGCAGAACTGGAGGCCCAAATAACCCTCGGATACATTCTCAGAAACATTCTGCTTAACACAAATATGTTTTACTGATATTTTTGCCTTAATTTGAATAGCTACAGTCAGCAACGATGGTTGGTCAGAATAATTTAGTCTTCTTCCACTAAGGACTTAAAGGTATCGTAGAGGATTTTTTAAAAGACCCGCCCTCTCCACTTGAACAAAAATAATGCGTGCAAGCGCATGCACGAGCCCATTTCTCCCTGTGAGCGCCCTGTTAAAAATGTGCCGTTTTCATAGCCATCTGCCTCTTCTGGGGCCTTTCTTTTCTTTTCATACACTTTGTAGACACTTTTTCTTGGGACCCTCGGCCATTTTCAAAGAACCGCATTGAGTAAGGTGAGCTTCAATGACTGAAACTGTAGCTCACCACATGTGTGGCTGAAAATGTGCATGCGCATAGAAAGATAGCTAATGGGACAGCCTTACGTAAACCTATCACCAGAATGTTTGACGATTAGGACAACTTATTTAGATGATTCACCCAAAAATAAAAGATCGTCCTCTATACCTTTAACTTCCCAAAATGCTCAGTGATTAGACATCATTTTATAGAAAACCAATAACCCAAAACATACAGCTACAAATTCTTCAGTTTGCTTGGTACTTTCTTCTGCTGAGAACATTTGCAATGAGAAATCAGTACACTGTAGAGCACTTCCTCTTCATTTTCATATGATTCAATATTCTACTTTAAGAAGGTTTTATTGTGGAGCTTCAATGTGGATGACATCACATGATTCCAGCTTTTTACAATCCAACATAGAAACACCATCCAGAACCAGTTCTGCCAAAGATTCTGTCCCAAAATTTGAAGATCGGTCAGGGACGACTTGAGACATTCATCCAAAACATGAACGATCAAGGAGAAAGACAATGTACATACCTGGAATATGTTTTTCTGCTGCTGAGGAGGGACATGAGGAGGTCGAGGTCCCACATTTTGATCCGAAGGCTGCTGCAATAAATAGAGATTTGAAATAAAGTTGCATCCAGTCATCCATCCCTCACCAAAAACAAAGCACCACCTCCATAAACCAAACCTCAATGGGCCAGTTTTATATTTGGAAAGTCTAAGCAGCAACTATTAGACATACTCATGTAGGATTTAAAGGTTTAAGAGAAAGAGCCACTTGAACTTAGACCTCCCACTAAGCAGGACCACAGAGATGGGTACACCACACGTGAAGCCATTCTACAGTCCTTCATGCAAGTTACCAATGCTCTTGAACTGTAAAGAATCATTGATTGCTACTGTTCATGTTCATAACCATTTACATGGTTCTTGTTTATTTGGAAATTATCTCACGTCTGTGGCAACTTGCACTGAATTGCTGTAAATGACAGATAACCTCTGGAATGGTACAAATTTATGCCCACCAATCTTTAGGTATTTCACAAAGTTCTCAAGTTTTAGTTTAAAAGTAAGAATTTAGCATCCCTGGAACAGATCGTAGCCACTGCAGCATGCAAAAGTAGTGTTAGACATCCAGTACACAGCTTGCAGAAAACAGTCAGAGGGATACTTACATTGTTTGTGTTGGGTTTGGGGTGAGTTGGCAGAGTTCCACTTGCCTTCATGCTGCTGACCAGTTTATTAAAAGCAGACATGTCTGTGTCACGGCAGCGAGGCCGATTAACAGATCCACCGGTTAAAGCTTCCTCAAGATGCTCGGCCATGAAGGGTGTGCCGTTTCCCCTCTGAGGAGAAGATATCTTCTGCACATGTGGTTCTGAGCTCAGCTTCATTCCCTTCATCTCTCCTTCAACTTCCTCCAGAGAGAGGACCACCCCTGAGTTAGCTGAGAACAGACAGGTTATTTTAGTAAGCTGCAAAGGCTATGTGGAAATGAGTAAAGGGATCCTCCATCTGCATGGAGCAGTGAAAGATTGGGTAGTTAATGAGACAGGAGTCTATCAAGAGAGTAAGATAAAGGAACAACAATACAATACAACTGAAAGCTCAGTTTTGCATGATATAGGCACTTTAGGCAATCTAAAGATATGAAGGAACTGTGCAGATCTGCAAATTTGGGTTGGAGTTAATGCTACATGCTTCTGGTTAGATAGTGCAGTAGCTGCTGATGACGTCTCAGTCTCAACACACACAAATGCACAACAGTGCGTTTTGGCATTCAAGCCAACACAGCCCTGTTCCCCGTTAGCATGGGCCTACCCAAACAGCAGATGTTAGGGCTAACGTTCTGTTTTATAATCTACAGTTCAGAAGCTTTTGAATTTGTGATTGTACACTTCCTACTTGTTGTGCCCCACCCCCTCTATTCTGCATTCACCACAGACCATACACGTTTTAATCTTGTAGTGTTGAATGTTAGAAAAGGCTCCATCAAGATATTATTCAAATTAAAGTGTCAGCAATATGTATGAAAACAAGTGACCTGTTTATTAACAAATGTGTTACATAAACTTTTAACAGATGGGGGAGTTTTGTTAGCTTTTTTTTTTTATATTAATAGATTTTAAATGTGTGGCAGCACTAGTGCTCCACCTATTGGTGGAGCATAACTATTACATTGCATTACAGCTTAGTCAGCCTCATGTTTTCAGTGTTTTTCTGTGTGTCCGCCTTTTGTGACTGTAGCTTTAATTAGATCAAAGCTTTTCCATTCATGTAATAAAAAGGCAGGAACAAATACTGTTTTGCTCTTAAATGCGGTAATGCGGGAGAGGTTGGTTTTCAACAAAGCTAAGCTAACCAGTTAATGGCAGTTAAACATCTGAAAACAGACAGCTTTTTCATTTCAAATAGTGAGGAATGTGTACAGAGAATCACCCACTACTTTCTCGTAGCCGGGCTTTGTTGACCGACAGCGTGGACAGAAGTGGTTTGAGGTCAATTTTGGCTTTGTGCAGGAGCTCCAGAATGTCCACCTTTTCTTTGCCATCTGATGACTGAATAGGTGTGAAGTACGACGCAGAGCCTTGGCTGGCAGATGAGCAGCGTGGGTCAAGCACTTTAAAAAAAAAAGTCAGAGGAAAATGTAAGATGCATAAAAATAAAATGAGAAAGGTCCCAAAATTGTTCCGATGGATTTATCCAAAAGAAACAAAAAAAGATCCAGAGTGAGACATGGATGTTATCTATACAACAAATAAAAATTCAAAACTCCACTGGCTCCACCAATTACAGGGATGCAGTTGACAGAGTTTGTCCATTATCAGCTTGTTACAGTCATTTACTCAGGGCAGTGTAATCAAGGTATTGTTTACACTTTAAAACTAGCATATGCCTGAAGTTGTAAAGAGCAGCGTTTGGTAGATAATTATACCCACAGCCACACAGGTAATAGAGGCCACACAGAAGAGCTCAAATTACTTGCCTGCAAGTTTTTCCAGCTCCTCATGAGGAGTGGACCTCAAACTGCTGGATCGGCTGCCTGAGGGGCTCATGGTATTTGAAAACCATTGGCTGAAGCGGCTAGCTGACACAGGGCCCTCCCCCAAAACATCCTCTATCATCTGAAAGACAGAAATAAAAGGCTTTGGTACAGAGAGAAGTGTCTGTACAGTAGAGACTGCAAAAACAAAACATGAAACTTACGTTTAGTGTGTTTTCCATCAATCTTGCACAAAAAGTGCCAGTATAAGGGGTAGTCAGGGTCACTGAATGAG
>NW_015151730.1:28801-30178 GCF_000732505.1 Cyprinodon variegatus
GAGAATGGGAAAAAAAAAAAAAAACAAACAAGGTTGTTGGAGAAACACCTCTGCTGTGACATGACTTTGAACACAGGAAGTGCACCCCGGTACTTACAGAGGCTAGTCCTGGCATATTTTCTAAGTTGAAGAATTCATTGAAGTCAAAATCCCCAGCAGACTGATCTGGAAGAACATCTGGATGAGGAACTTCTTGATCAGCTGTAGACTGCAAAGCCACATCTTGCTCCTCAGGTATTCCTCCATCACATTCCACTGCTGCGCACACAAACATTGAAGAAGAAAGTCGCACTAAAGCTAAAAGATCCAATTTCCTAAATGGTTCCAAGATTTACAAAACCCTGCTTTTACATGCCTTCCTTCACAGAGTCTGTTCGCTTTCTTGAACGCTTCGTTTTGCGTTTGTCCTCCTCCAAAATCTTATCGTCAAATCCGATGAGCTCAATCGTCTCAGACTGGCTGGTGGGACCGGCTGAGAACCATTCTGGCTCCTCTTCTGCGTAAGAATCATTTCTTCTTCTTTCACTAAACACACGCTTGTCACCAAAATCTCTCTGCAAAATAGACAAAGTTGACAAAGTGACAAAGTTAAAGCATAATTGCAAAGTTATCACAAACTGATCATGGAAATCGCCTGGTAAAAGAGACTGGTCAATACTTTGAGCAAATGGACTGACTAAAAAAAGAGGCAAGAGTAGCACCAACCCTGAATCTCTTATCTTTGAAGTCTCTCTCCCGCTCTCTGTCTTTTTCTGCACGAGCTTCTCTCTCAAAGGCCCGAGCAGCAATGATGCGCCCGCTGCCAATTCTGCGAGCGCCTCCCGGACGAAGAGATTCATTTTCCTTATTTTCCAGTGGGCTTATAGGGCGCCGGGTACTGGACATGGATACAGCATTGACCTGACAACCACCTCCAAAGCTCCGTCGCTGTGGACTCAGTACAACATCCAAGTCGTCCTCCTTTAACCGCTCACGGGGATCTAAATGATAAAACAGTTTTATGGATTTGAATAAAGACTATTTACAAATATTTAAAGAATATTTACAAATATAGTGGAAGTTGACAAGCTTTTTAAGGTCTAATCAGATATTGGATGGAAATGCGGTTTTAATGTACAATGATTTTAACTGTGAACCAATTAGGGAAAAAGAAGATAAAAAAATAGAGCTGCTCATTTTAGGTCTGCACATTTAAGCTTTGCAGAACTACATGGATTATAAATCACTCCTCACTAATTGACTTAATGCCATGAATTTATGCTCCTTTTGCTAACTAAAACAACCATACTTCAGCTGTTATTCAACCTGCATAGGCAGGTTTTAGCTAAAAAGATATCAGACTTTTCTTAACAGAACTACAAGGTAAGTGCATATTTA
>NW_015151730.1:32877-34643 GCF_000732505.1 Cyprinodon variegatus
CACAAACAAGAGCGTATCGAGAGACATAGACCCACAAGACCTCCCTTATCCTTGGCCCTATCTCAAAGAATTTTTTCAAAGTAGCCGAAAAATTTAGTATTCAATTCATATAGTGGCATCTGGCTGCTTTATGCTTTTTCACTTTTACTTGAGCAAAGAGATCAAGTTGATAATTCAACTTTTACCAGTATTTTTATACTGTATATCTTCTACTTGAGTAACAAATGAGTGTACTTTTGACACCACTGAAAAATAATAATGAATAATTAGGGGGAGTGGCAGCCTAATGGTTAGGGCATAGAGCTTGGAATCCTGAGGTTCTGCATTCAAGCCCTCCTCCCACATTACACTGCCACTCTGGGTCTCTGAGCAAGACCTTTGCCCCCTGATTGCTCCCAGGGCGACTCAGAGTGGCAGCCCACTGCTCCACAAGGGGATGGATTAAATGCAGAGGTTAATTTCTCCATTATGAGATTAAAAAAGCTCAATTACTTAACCTTTATTTTAACCCTTGTAAATAAAGTGCATAATTTTTAGCCTACCCCCTTTGAGCTTTGAATTAACTCATACATATTAGAAAAGTTTAACTTTACTGCTAGCAAACAATACCGGTAAACTTTAATAAGTTATTCAATTTAACCCTTAATATAAGCCATCTAAATAATTTGAAATAAGATTTACTTCATGAATTCGTGAAAACTATTTCCATTCATGTCGCGTGCCAATTAGTTAATAGATGTCAGCTTGAGCCTAGTGAAGTGTCACCGCAATCACCAGAAATGACAAAAGGCTTGGGATAATTAGCTACCTGTAGCGTGTGGAAATAACAAAAAACTGTTTAATATACCGTTTGATTATATATATATATACACATATTAAACGGTATCAATAAATAAACACATTTAAATATCACAGGAAACAGTTAAGTTAGCACAGATATACGTTGGTCAAGTTTATATAGATACAATCGTATAATTTATATTCAAAGTAGAATTAAAGAATTATTATTTATAGGCAGTTAAATATTTGGAACATTTTCCATAATAAACAACCCTAAAAATAAGACACTTACTGAGTTAAATGATGCGAGGATCGCTGGGTGCTCACGTTAGTTAGCTGCCTGGCCGGCTAACCAACTAGCCGGGGATAAAACCCACCCAGCGAGGATCAAACCAAGCCGGTCGGGCTATTTCAGTATTTTTTTAGTCAACACGCTACTACTGTGGGGGTTAATTTAAAGAAAAAACAAAAACACCTGTTTAAATAAAAAAAACAATTTACACATAAACTGAGCAGTCTCTAATTATTGTCTGTCTCTTTCTCTGTTTTCGAAGTCGTAGCAGCAATTTTCCTACAATCACCGCTTTAAGAAGGTCCTGTGAGAGTTTACGTGCTGTCCGTCGCGCCTGAGTAAAATTACAAAGACGAGCGAGTTTAGCGAGCTTTGATTAGACCATGATACGTGTTTCCACCTGAAAAATAAGAAAAAAAATACTTTTAGAATGTATGATGTAGAGCAACAATAGTATGTAGTGACTTAGCTTATATTAAGTACAAACCACTGCACAGGCAATATGTTGGCCTTCTACGCAATACTTCAGTGTTAGCTTGTTTTCGTTATGGCTTTCTTTGAAGTCCAAATCAAAAAACAGCTTTGGTCAAATCTCTAAATATTTCTAGAAAAAAATAAATTAAGACACATGGAAGACATGCGGAATCCCTTTTTTATTCTCAATTTTATATATATATATATATATATATATATA
>NW_015151730.1:35293-36480 GCF_000732505.1 Cyprinodon variegatus
AAAAAAAAGCATTTTACTTAGAATTAGGCCCTCAACAGTTATAAATGCAAAATCTATTAAAAAAAGCATATTTAGTCCTGATATTGACAAAAAAAAATTGATGAATATACATTTAAAATAGATGTTGGAGTAGTAAAGGAGGACTTAAAATAATATAAAGGCTCCTGCGCGTCTACCTAAATCCGTCTGGCAGACCCCGCCTTTTCGGTCTGTCGCGTTGTCAAAAAACAGCTTCTCCTTGATGCGAGGGACCCTTTCAAGTCCTTCGTGACTGTTCTATATAGATATGTTACAGTTTCTTCAGACTTCAAGTCTGCGTTTTGTAGTAATTTATTGTTAACAACTCTTACACTTTAATTAACCGCGGTTAAAATAGCAGGTGTTGTGAGTACTTTACAGTAAAGTTTAAGCGTCGGCGTTGCCGTTGACGACTGGTTCTAATGGGTCCGCACCATTTACACTGTAGTGTGGGAGGGGGCGGGACCATTCAAGAATAACGCACAAAGGGAAATGGCTCATGATCTAAATTTTTAAAGATATAGATGTTTTAAACAAACTTTACTGGGACTAAGCCTTACTTATCTTAGTTTGAAAGCTTTGATCTTTATATTTTTCATAATTTCGAGACATATATTCTTGTCAAATTATTCATAATTTTCCTCATACACGGGAAGAAAATCAAAATATTTCAATTCGCATTTCCAGTTCATCCAACATTAAACACCATAGAGTGTGTTTGTAGATAATAAAAATAATAGCTTAAAAATAAGCTTTATGAATAATCGATAAAATGTCTGAAACTCACCAAGCTCCGCGAAGATTTGGGCAAACAGGACTTAATTATACACTTTTCAAAATTCAAAAGCATATTACTGGCAAATGTGTTTACTGTGGAAAATATGAAACAATAGAACATGTTATACTGGAATGTCATAACTATGAAAGTGAGAGAAGATATATGAGGGGAAAGTTTCTAATGTACTAAGGAAAAGATAAATTTTTTAGAGATTTTGAGGATGAATTTGGGGAGTAAGCATATACAAATAATGATTGTTATTTTTAAAGAAAATTAAATTCTATCATAGAAACTGATTATAGAGAGGGTGAATGTGTTTATGATATAGACGGATAGAATACAAAGTTAGGTATTAGTATGTATTGTTTATTTTTTCCTCAGAAATTATATA
>NW_015151730.1:38998-41532 GCF_000732505.1 Cyprinodon variegatus
ATATATATATATATATGTATATATATTAGTACAGTGTTTTTCAATCCTGGTCCTCAAGGCACCCTGCCCAGCATGTTTTAGATGTTTCCCAGCTTTCACACACCTGTTAATTGATTAGCAGATTATCAGGCTTTGCTGAATTGCAATCATCTGATTCAGGTGTGCTGAACCTAAGAAACATCCAAACCATGCAGAGCAGGGTGCCTTGAGGAACAGGCTTGATAGTCCATCACGAACCACACTCCATACCAGTAAGGGGCGGTAATGCTACTAAATATTTGTTGCCAACCGCCAATAAATCGAAGAAAAAGAAGAAGCTCCGCGCACTGCAGCCTTTTGCACCTCCGGAGCATCAGAATAGAGCAGACCCACGAATACTGCGCGGGTCACGTGATCAGGAAAAACAAACGCGCGGCGGTTAACCTATCTCTGAATGGTTGAAGAAGTTACGATGTCGGCTCCGGTTTTGGAGTCTGAGTTCAAATAATGCAAAGTGGTTCTGTCCGAAAGCTGAACTCAGTGAAGCTGCAAGCCTTGCGATGTGAGAGTGAACCCGGACAGCCGCGCAGAAACCTTCCCTACAGGGTGGGATACACCTGGAACAAGGGAGGGAGACTCAACGAGCTGAGGATAAGGTGATCAAACTGTTTATTTTTTATTTATTTTTATTTTTTTACTTTCTAATAATAGAAGCACATTATATAAAATCTGAATCTTTAATCAGACACCTGGCAAGAAAATTCCTGAAGATATGGATGCATAAAACATTTGGCCAAATCCTCCCCGAGCAAGCACGGTGACTATGAACCCTTTCTTGGAGCTACATGTGATCAAATCTGAATAATAAGATGAGGATATGATTATTTTGTATTATTTTCTTTAGTCTGATTATTACTCTTAAAGTCAATGAGAAGGGATGTGGTGTGTTATAGGTGCCACTACAGTAGAAGGGCCCTGAGAAGAACCTTTGATAGGTGGAAGGATGACTGGTGGACATCCAGGAGAGAATGGAGTCTGGCAATGAGAGCAGAGTGCCACTACAGGTCAGCTTCAGGATATAATGACAGGACGTTTCATCTCACTTTTGCTTTATATGAACATACGATATCTGATCCAGCTTATTTGTCAATATCCAATCCAGGTATCAGATCGGTGCATCTACTGTAAACTGATGTGGTCTAGTGTCATTATTAGTTACAGTTTCCTTTTAGTCCAGGTGGGTGAGAATTGAGGAGAAAGTAGATCATGTTTCATAATCGATCGCAGTTTGTGGTGTGAGAAGTCTGTGTAATTAACTGGTTATTAACAAAGGACGATGAAACAGGAATTTATAAGGCATAGGGGGTAATGATGGTGGTGGCTTTGAGCCTCAAAGCCACCACCATCATTACCCCTCAAAGTTTGAGGCATAACCTGTCAACATGTTTGAGATCCTTTACAGTCTAGTTCGTTTGTCCTGCTAGTGATGATTTTTTTTTTGTCTTTAGGTATCACCTGCTTAATTTGACTTTTTGTGGCTGGAGGGATTTGACACCTTTTCAGAGGCAGAAGAAAACCAAATGGCAGCACACCCAATCATTTGGTATGTTTTAATATAAACAATGAGCACATGTATTTTCTAAGATGTGTTTTTAAGAGCTCTGCCTTGAGCTGACAGGCAACTGATGTGCCTGGTCAGGAAGTGTTGGAGGGAATAGAGAAAAGCTCTGAACCCCAAAAAGAATAAAGCGGCTCGTTTGCGAGCTGCTGACCTTTTGGCTTCTCAGAGCAGTGGATGCAGAACGCTACTGCGCTTGAAGGCCTTTATCCTGACCTGTTCAATGAAAATTAAAACTAAACACATAGTACATTACAGCTCTTCACATCTGTTAAACATTTTTAAGTTAAAAAAAAAAACACAGCCTCAAACTTTGTGTCAGTGATTCTTATGAGGTAATAATGAATGAGTATAAAGTTGAAGGATAATAATACATGGTTTCCTTTTTTTTCCATAGTATAAATTTTTTTTCTAATATAGTTTACACTGGCAACTAAATAAAACGTGTTTAAAACTTGCCAAAAAAATCACTAAATCAGGACTAGTGATTTCGTCCGTGTGTATAACTTTTAACATCAGTATAAATCGACCATGAAGGGCTAAGAGGTTGTTTAGGGGAGGTTAGTGAAGTATCAGTATCATAAAGACCAAAGGAAATTATAAGCAGCTCAGAGAGAATGTGATTTAGAGTAGTTTAAAGCAGGATTAGTTTGGGGGGGAAAAAACCCAACAAAAAATGAAAAAGAGTGCTCCCATCCATGAAAAGGGTTAGGGTGGCACGTGCAAAACCTGAGTAGCAAATCTGTCTGAACGACAAGACTAATAGACGTCCCGTTTCGAGATTGGCAAAAGAAACGAAAGGCGAGGTGGAATGAGGTGCTGTAGACGGAATAATCCAAGATAGAAGTTTTTTGCCAACCTGCAACGCTGTAGGTGTTTCCACAGCTGGAACTTGTCTCTGTCCTGCCATTCCACTACAAGAACTACAGTAAATGCA
>NW_015151730.1:41677-43707 GCF_000732505.1 Cyprinodon variegatus
TCAGTGATTCTTATGAGGTAATAATGAATGAGTATAAAGTTGAAGGATAATAATACATGGTTTCCTTTTTTTTTTCCATAGTATAAATTTGTTTTTTAATATAATTTACACTGGCAACTAAATAAAACGTGTTTAAAACTTGCCAAAAAAACCACTAAATCAGGACTAGTGATTTCGTCCGTGTGTATAACTTTTAACATCAGTATAAATAGACCATGAAGGGCTAAGAGGTTGTTTAGGGGATGCTAGTGAAGTATCAGTATCATAAAGACCAAAGGAAATGATAAGCAGCTCAGAGAGAATGTGATTTAGAGTAGTTTAAAGCAGGATTAGTTTGGGGGGAAAAAAACCCAACAAAAAATGAAAAAGAGCGCTCCTATCCATGAAAAGGGTTAGGGTGGCACGTGGAAAACCTGGGTAGCAAATCTGTCTGAACGACAAGACTAATAGACGTCCACTTTGGAGATTGGCAAAAGAAATGAAAGGCGAGGTGGAATGAGGTGCTGTAGACGGAATAATCCAAGATAGAACTTTTTCGCCATCTTGCAAACGCTGTAGGTGTTTCCACAGCTGGAACTTGTCTCTGTCCTGCCATTCCACTACAAGAACTAAAAACAAATCCTACACAAGTGGGATGTAGGATAGGACTGTGTGGATAACCACTGAACTAAGGTTTGAGATTTTCAGTGAAAGAATGTAAAATGTCATTGGTTGAATATCCTAAGCAATCTGTTTCAGACATTTCCTAGTTTATACTCCCGAGCTGCTCATATTTCTGTTTTTTTTTATTTTTTTTTTATATTGGGTTCTATAATTTTGTTGCTAAAACATTTAAACCCAGCCAACCACGGCGAATACAGAGAAGGATCGAGTCAATCCACCAGTTGTTAGACATCCACTTCTTAAATCTCGGAGGATACAGTGAGAGCAGAAACCTTTATTCAAGGTTCTCTAAGATTTACAGATTAATTTCAACATTCTTCTAAATCATCCATTTCTGTCATGCTTTATCCCAGCTGGGGTAGTGAGGGGTGCTGGTGCCTATCTCCTGCTGTCTATGGGCGAGAGACAGGGTACACCCTGGACAGGTTGCCAGTCCATTGCAGGGCAACACAGAGACAAACAGGAAAAACAAACATTCACGCACACACACCTAAGGAGAATTTAGAGAAGCCAATTAACCTAACGGTCATGTTTTTAGACTGATTCACTGAAAGCCAGAGTAATGGGAGAGATACCATGCAAACTCAGGAAGAACATGCAAACTCTGAGCCAGGAATTGAACTCGAAACCTTCCTATTGCAAGGCAGCAGTGCTACCCACTGCCCTACTGAGCAGCCCTCTTCTTCTAAATCAGTGGATTTTCATTTCAGCTTAACTGACAAAAGATGAAATGATGCCATTAGATATCTACTGGATTGGAGCTCTGTGTTCATTTTATGTCAGTTGGCAGTAAAATTTCTCTGAAATCCATTCTCCCAACAATTTGTATGAATCAAACCCTTAATGTTTGACACATTTTAATGCTGTTTTGCTATTATTTGAAAGCTTTTATTCCCATTCTGGACTGTGATGTGAAATAAAAAGATTCTGCTTTTCTACTCTCTGGATAGGAATGATTGGCTGAGCTGATGAAAACAGCTCAGATACTTGGCCTAGTCAAAGTCCCAACGGCATTTTATGGAAAGAAAATTTAAATTCAAACACTTCCCATCTAATTTGATAAAAAGCATTAGTAAAATTTCAGTGTCTTGATGCGTACATTTCAAATAAAGATGTTTCTGCAAAATGCTGAGTTTAAGGGATAGGATTCCTTTTTTTCCAAAGGAATTTGAGCCGTTTTCTCTGTCCTACATTCAACTGTTTGTTCCTGACCTGTGATTTAGATGTGCAAATGTGCAAAGAAGAAGCTGAAAGAACCCAGATTGCGTGTCAACATTTCCGGCGTCGTTTACTGGTAAAATTAGACGTGAAACAAACAAATGGATCCAGAACAAAATGACAGTGTGTCATCAGGTCTTGATCACTTT
>NW_015151730.1:44226-46130 GCF_000732505.1 Cyprinodon variegatus
CGCCTCACAGTCGGCTCCAGTCTGTTTGTCTTAGTCTTAAAATGTTCTTTGGTAGATGTTGGCTAAGTACTGGAAACTTTGGATGGATCGACTGGAGGAAGCTGAAGATCAAAGCTTTAAACCGATAACCAACAAGGCGGTTAGCAACTACAGGTTATTAGTCAATTTAAACCTTTAATTGCTACATTTTCAGAAATAAAGAAAGGCTAGACTGTATGAATGTCTTAAATATTGCAGAAAATCGGTGCTGAGGCACTTTTTTCACCACTGGAGGGAAGAAGTTGCTGAACAGAATAATATGCAGGTTTGTTTAAAGGGAAATCACTTTTGGAAGAGATTTTCAAATTTGCAGATGTGTCCCAAATGATACTGAATGTTTGCATGAAAAAACGTAAAGAATGTAGTTGTTTAAAATGTTATTATTTATAAGTTGACTATTACATTCTGAGGTAACTCGGAGTAATACTGAGTCGCTGAGGAATCAGGTTCAAAAGAAGAACCCAGACTTTTTTGTTTCAGCATCCTGACTTCATTTTTGCTGTCTATAATTAATTTCACTGCTCATTGCAAATGTGCTATAATTTGTCTTTTGTATTTTAGTCATCTCTTAGGTAGCAGAGGGAAGCTGTTCTGGAAAAAAAAAGTTATTGACCAGTTATCCACTTTTAAAATCTTTGTTGGTAAATTGATTGTTTAATTTGAATGTGTTGTTAATTTGTTGCCTAGGTGACCTTTGTTAAAGGTCTCCATCTTAATAGGACTTAACCCTGAAAAATAAGTTTTCCAGCTTTGGAAAATTATTACACACTTCAGTGCCAACATTATTTATTATTTAATGAGTCAATATTTTAACATAGATAATATGATTAAAAAAAAAAAGGTTACCGTTATAGCATGATATAATGGAATATTGTTTGACACAAAGCAACAACATTAATATAATGACTAAACATTGATAGAATTATAAATATTAACACTTTGCACTTATGTTCAAAATAACTAAAGTCAGTTCTAGTAGTAGCAGGGAAAGCCTCAAATATTACACTCTTAAAGACATTCTAACTTTATAGCAATTATTACTGTGGGATTTCAAAGTAAAACAAATGTATTTTATTTTATTTGCCATTTGGAAATTTTAAATGCCTCACATTCGATTGAAAACCTGATTTTTTTAAATTTTTTATTTTTTCCCACAGGAAATGGAGCATCGGGCAGATGTCTGGTTTGCAGCGCGTTGCTTACCTCGATGTTTCAACTCCTGGGTGGAGTTCACTCTGCAGAGACAAATTCAAAGACAGAGAAGATTGAAAGCCGAAGCCTTTAATCAGTAATTTCATATCTTTTCCTCAGACCTTAAACCTTCATAAATGCAGCTCAGTCTATATCTACTCCTGCATGACTTGTTTTTGGACTTTCAGACAGCGTCAGCTGCACTGGGTGTTTTCCACCTGGAGGGGACGGTCAGAGAAGCAGAAGGAGGAGAGTCTCTCTGAGCGGATTGTACGTCAACTGCAGATGGAACCAAGTGTTTATACAGAGTAGACATGATGTTGTGCTCCAGTCATTTTTCTTTGCTTTTCCAGGCGGTTCTTCATGAGGAGCGATGCTGCTTGCAGAGAGCATGGAGACTGTGGAGACTACGTACACATCAGAGGATCAGAGACGTGGAGAAACAGGAGGCCTTACACTGTCAAAACATTCACAGGCCTCTCCACAACACTCTGATGCAGCGGAGGGACTACAGCTCTGAGATCAATGACAGGTGGAGCATTTCCTGGGGCAACTGATCTGTCTGAGCTGCTGCTTCAGTTGTTGATGGCTAACTAACTTATATGTTGTCAGGAGAACCAGAGAGCTGCAGGCTGGCCTTCAGGGGGATTTGCACTGTGTGCGAAGAGCTGTTG
>NW_015151730.1:46791-48074 GCF_000732505.1 Cyprinodon variegatus
ATGAATGTGCTTTGATCTAAACCAGGAATCTGAAGCTCCAGTCCATAATAAAATAAAATAATTGGGACAATAAGCAGGACTCTGTAGAAATACATATTGACAAAGTAGCTTGGAGGCTGGATTTTCCTGTATTTATTCAGAAACACCCATCTTCTCATTAAGACTGAGCAGCTTGACTCTCCCTGTATCCCAAAGCATGATGCCTCCACTACCATGTTTCACCGTGTGAATGGGTTGAAGCCTCATAACTTGGAGTTATATGTCATCAGGAGAGCCCTGATAGTTTGGAGGGAGAGAGCAGAGCTGCTGGCTGAGGTTCGACTTGCAGAGCAACAGGCCAGGGAACGATCCATTCAACAGAAGGTTTGATCTTTGCCCTAATTACAAAATGTGTCATGATCGTTACAGTTTGTGATGTCTCTCTTTTTTTTTTTTTTTTTGTTGCTCTCAGAGTGTGGAACCTGCAAAGGCTTTTTATGCCTGGAGAGGGGTTACAACAGGTGCAATTCTGAAGCTTACCCAGCAGAGGGAGCTGCTTAGCTGGGCTCAGATGATGAGAAGTGAAGGTAAATGGACATGTGCAGACTCTAAACATGGGAGTTTCATCTTAGTTGGTTTAAGTGTTTATTTTTTCCAGACAAGCCTAAATCTGATCATCTAAACACATTTTCTTTTTAACATTTTTAGACTCTTAAACTTAAAATGGATCCATTAGTAAACATTTTTCAGCTTCTAAGGAAACCAGTGAAGAACTTCTATTTGAGAATGTTTATGCTGTATCTGTGGACTAATCCTTTATGTTTATCTAAAAGGTTTTAATCATTTAAAGTAAGTTTGTATTCCTGGTTAACACCTGAGGAGACGCAACGGTAACCCGTTTTTGCTCCTCACAAAAAGTTTTTTTTTAAAATTCCAAGCTGTATTTAAACCAGTATGTTTAACCAGTATGAGCATCATCTGTCAGTTCGCTTGTCTTGATTTAAGCTGATCTACAAAACAGAATGGGGAAATTTTAAAAAAACATTGATTTAAAGAAATGAAGATTGTGTTCATCGTTAAATTAAAGGCTTGTAAATATTTTAAGATTATTAGCTAGAAATGATCAAATGTGGCCCCACTACTTATAAATGCAGCAATGAAAATAAAATAATCATGTGTTTTATTATAAAAGCATCCGTGCTTGTTTTGTCCAGGGGATTTTTTAAGTAAGGAAATTTAGTTATCTTTCTGACCCAAGTGGTATTTAGTAAAATATGGTTTAATTTACAATATTTTTATAAAAA
>NW_015151730.1:48184-50573 GCF_000732505.1 Cyprinodon variegatus
GTGCTCAGTTTTTGGTCACTTTACATTTAGTAAAGAGTAGAGTCCCGTCCATTCAGTAGCTAATACACTTAAAGTGGCTCCACCACCAGAAAGAGATGGAGGAGAGAATTGCAGCTAGCATGCAGATGAGCTCCAAGTAAACACTTTTTCACATAGTTGTAAAGTCCTGCAACAATATACTCTGGGAAAGAGAGCATTTAAGGTCAGGAACTCCATAAACACTGTTTGTTAGCAGCACATATCTGATGGTGATTTATTCTCTTGCATAATAATCCCCCAAATAATAAAGAAACTGTTACTTTTATGTTTCACTAAGACCTTGCCTAGAAAAATGCAAATCTGTAATGCATATTTGTTGCTTGTGGTTATTTCAAAGGAAAATCCAAATAAGATCACAACATGGTTAAAAAAAATATATCAATTTAGTCTGCTCTAGCTGGGGCAGTGCATTAAAGGAGATATTTTTTCAATTAGGATAAGATTATTCAGTTTTCAATTTTTATTTATTAAAATCTTCACATGATGAAAAATGTTGGGTATAGCACAGGGCATTGATCTGTTATTAAACAGTTTTTTTGCTTTCCTCTTTAGATACGTAAGTGATACAACCTGAACTTTTCAGTGACTTTTCCTCCTATTGCTAACCAAACTAAACATGTTTCTGAAATACCTCCCGAGCTTGATGGCAAATGTGTTAACCTTTGGATTAATAACCAGGAAAACATTGCTTCCTTACAAGATTATTTTTTTTAAATTATTATTATTCATAGTAAAGCTATTTTATTATCATTTGATCTGAAATGCTGAGTACTTTATTATGGTGAATGTTTAATTCACTTGAACAGTTAAAAAGATGCAAAAAAAGTCATTGATTATTTTTTAAAAATGATCTTTGTCTTTTTCCCCCATGTTTAGCGCAGCTGCTGTTGGTTTTCAGACAGTGGAGGAAACGAACCACAGAGGAGCGGCAGCAAAGGATGAAACTGGAAAAAGCTAAAAGGCATCACAGCTCCAAACTTCTCTCTAAAACCCTACATGCATGGAGCGCGCATCACTGCCAGCACCAGAGAAATAAGGTTGTAGATTTATTACCACACACACGTGTCACAAAAAGCTGATTTAATGCTTCTCTATAAAAATTCCAAATATTGTTATAACCCCATAAGGTGATGAAAAGACAAGGACTATTGTTGCTGAAGTTAAAGATGTACCAGAAGTTCTTTGAACAGTGGAAGACAAAGGTTTGTTGTTTTTTTTTTTTTGGTTGCTATTAAATAACTAGGAAATAACCTGAAAAAAAGGTGCTTTAGAGGTGACCTTTGGATATATGTACGAAACCTGTTGGTGGAAAATCTGAGGTTCCCAGGTGTTTTTACTCTACTGTACATGCTTTGATTTAACGCTCTCTCTAAGGCCGTGACTAGTTTGTTCTTCTCTCTTTCTTGTGAACAGCTGCAGCACAGACGAAGGGAGAATAACCAGACGGAACAAGCGCTCTGGCACTGGTCCCTCACCCTTCAGGCCAAGGCAAAACCTGCTTCCACATTCTGATCTTATATAGAAACTTCCTGTGCTTAGAAAAAAAATATTCACACCCTTTGAGCTTGATATGGAGTTTTAAGCTTTAACCCTGCCTTCAGAGAACACATCCATGCATCTATGTTAATTTACAGGTTTTTAGATAAAAGTGGGAGCTGAACGCACCACACTGATATATATATGATGCTAAAAATATTTTTATTTTATAGGCTGTGTAAAGAGATCCGGATGTAAATCCCTGAAAAGAAAATAACAAATGATTTTATCTTTGCCCTCAAACTTTGGCATCGAGCCTAGATGTTTTCAATGAACAAAAATAAATAAATAAATCTATGTAATAAATTTGCGTCACTGTCTCAGGTGTTGCAGGGATGGAGGCTCTGGGTCACAGAACAGCGCAGCGAGCGGGAGCATGCAGGCAAAAACGCACAGGTGTACAGGGACCAGTTGCTGAAGGAGGGTGTGACGTGCATCCTCACCTATGCTGCGCACATGAACGACCTCACAGCTAGTCTGACGGAGCTCAGCCAAGAACAGGTGGGTGTTTGCTGGGTATTTGCAGACCAGACGTGAGCGTGACTTCATCTGTTCGCCTGTGTCCTGCAGAGATCTCAGCGCCTGCAGAGAATCGTGACGCGCTGTGCCGTTAGATGGAAAGAGCAGGCGCTGCGCAAACCGCCAAAGGAGCAAGAAGTACGAGCGCAGCCGATAAAGAAGAGTGTGACCTTCTGTTTGCCGGGCCTTGGCAGCATTTCTACATCTGACTCACCAAAGCAGGAAGATAAAGCTTTTAGCTGCCAGTAAGTCCAGATCTGTCTCCCTGGAAAGATGTGCAGCAGATGGAGATGAA
>NW_015151730.1:51150-62442 GCF_000732505.1 Cyprinodon variegatus
TTCTACTCAAACACATCCTAATATTTAATCTCTTAATACAATAACCTGACGTTCCTACTGTATATCTTTCCTGTTATTAAGTTGACTGGTTCAGGTCTCCTGGAGGCTCCCGTTGTCTCCCACCATGAGTTTGTCTCTGCCTCCCAACATGTCTCATCAGATTTTAAAGGTAATGTGGTTCACCTTTTATACAGCAACAAAATTAAGAAGTATGAAACATCTAACATAATTTTTTGATACCTTTTTAGATCTAAGTTCGAAGAATCCTCCTGATAAAGATGCTGCAGCTCTGATGAGGGAGCTTCTAACCATTCAGACCAACATGGAACAATTCCAGCAGAGCAGAAAGCAGCTTCGGTGAAAATGACAAAAATCCATCTCTTGTTTGTATCGTTGTAACGCTTGTGTGTGCAGAGAATGATTTCTGACTGTATTGATTAGGGCATGGCGGAAGCTGAGGGACGTGTTGGATAGTTGGCTGCAGACGAGTGCAGAGGATGAACAAGTGGAAAAAAGGGCAGTTTTTGAGGAGCTGCAGGAGGTACGGAGAGAATGACTAGCATCATTAATAAACCAGATCTAGTTCATATATGTGCGTATCAGGCTGCTGATTTGTTGAAGCGGAAATGAAAACTTCCTCATTGATTTTGAAAAGAGCTGATGAACTAGACATATGGAGATATAAGAGGAGAAAACTTGCAGCTCAATCACTAAAAGCATCATTTAAAGCAAAGCAGGTTTATCTGTTGAGAGTATAAACAAATTAATTGGCTGCAAGATTTTAAATAAGCTTTGGATCTTTGAGTGATCTTATTTCTTTTTAACATTGTAGTATGAAGATTTTGTGATATATAGCATTGTTTGAAAAATCTTATATGTTCTTTAGATTATAGTTCCATTGAGTCCAAATTGGTACTGATCTCCAACATTGCAATTTGGAGACAAAAAACAAACAATAAGTGATTTGTTCTGATTTAAAATTTAGGTATTTCTGGCCCATAAACTTGTTGATACTTTAGATAAGGTCTTTAGCTGATGCATAGAGATGGATATCATTATAAACTGCATATCATACTTATTACTACTAACAACTATTTGGTTATTTTGCATTCACAGCTGGAGAAGCACATACAGGAATTGTCAACCGAGCTGGAAAAGCAGAAACCAACAATCTTGCTGCACGTGGAGAGAATCCAATATTTGCAGTCTGTCCTCCACAGCTCGGGAGTTTACCCTCTGCATTAAAAGCCAAAAGACATCACCTCATGACACAAGCTTTACATAACCATTCTGCTCAGTGTTTTCACTGATTTTCCTTATATAAAAACCACAGGTGCTGAGCTGAATATGTTTAGCTGATCCACATTTTGTTCATGTTTTATAATTTCTTAAAAGAAGTGGTTGTTGGTGGATGTTAAGAAGTTCTTTCTTGGCCATTATATTAAAAATAAAGTAAAGCTGCGGTTTACTNATCTCAAGATCAACTTCTGCCTCCATCAGCTTTCATGACCTCCAGCACACAGAAATCTGTAATCGTCTTCTACTCAAACACATCCTAATATTTCATCTCTTAATACAATATTCTGACGTTCCTAGTGTATATCTTTCCTGTTATTAAGTTGACTGGTTCAGGTCTCCTGGAGGCTCCCGTCGTCTCCCACCATGAGTTTGTCTCTGCCTCTCAACATGTCTCATCAGATTTGAAAGGTAATGTGGTTCACCTTTTATACAGCAACAAAATTAAGAAGTATGAAACAGCTAATATCAGAAGACATAATTTTTTGATGCCTTTTTAGATCTCAGTTCGAAGAATCCTCCTGATAAAGATGCTGCAGCTCTGATGAGGGAGCTTCTAAGCATTCAGACCAACATGGAACAATTCCAGCAGAGCAGAAAGCAGCTTCGGTGAAAATGACAAAAATCCATCTCTTTTTTGTATCGTTGTAACGCTTGTGTATGCAGGGACTGATTTCTAACTGTGTATTGATTAGGGCATGGCGGAAGCTGAGGGACGTGTTGGATAGTTGGCTGCAGACGAGTGCAGAGGATGAACAAGTGGAAAAAAGGGCAGTTTGTGAGGAGCTGCAGGAGGTACTGAGAGAATGACTAACATCATTAATAAACCAGATCTAGTTCATATATGTGCGTATCAGGCTGCTGATTTGTTGAAGCGGAAATTAAAACTTCCTCATTGATTTTGAAAAGAGCTGATGAACTAGACATATGGAGATATAAGAGAAGAAAACTTGCAGCTTGATCACTAAAAGTATAATTTAAAGCAAAGCAGGTTTATCTGTTGAGAGTATAAACAAATTAATTGGCTGCAGGATTTTAAATAAGCTTTTGATCTTTGAGTGATCTTATTTCTTTTTATTCTTTTTAACATTGTAGTATGAAGATTTTGTGATATATAGCATCATTTGAAAAATCTTCTATGTTCTTTAGATTATAGTTCCATTGAGTCCAAATTGGTACTGATCTCCAACGTTGCAATTTGAAGACAAAAAATAAACAAAGAGTGATTTTTTTCTGATTTAAGCTCGAGGTATTTCTGGCCCATGAACTTGTTGATACTTTAGATACTGATTTATCTAAAGTATGAATACTGATCTGGTTCTTTTGCATTCACAGCTGGAGAAGCACATACAGGAATTGTCAACTGAGCTGGACAAACAGAAACCAACAATCTTGCTGCACGTGGAGAGAATCCAATATTTGCAGTCTGTCCTCCACAGCTCGGGAATTTACCCTCTGCATTAAAAGCCAAAAGACATCACCTCATGACACAAGATTTATATAACCATTCTGCTCAGTGTTTTCACTGATTTTCCTTATATAAAAACCACAGGTGCTGAGCTGAATATGTTTAGCTGATCCACATTTTGTTCATGTTTTATAATTTCTTAAAAGAAATGGTTGTTTGTGGATGTTAAGAAGTTCTTTCTTGGCAATTATATTAAAAATAAAGTAAAGCTGCGGTTTACTGTTTAATTTCTGATTGGTTGGATGTGGCTCTGCTTATGACAGATGGTGTTAAAATATTTTCCATATGTGTGCAAGAGGTGACTGTTTTCAGAGGAACGGACCTTACGCAATAGATTTTCTCTTCTTTCTTAGCAGTGGCTCTGATTTATTTTATTTTTTTACCTCTTTAAATCGGTGCAGAGAAACTCCTGCTTTTTGAGCTCAGAAAGTGTCTTTTGACGAGGTAGATATCTCTCAGCTTTTGATCTACTGCCTAAAATGAGAGGAGCGTTCCACGTTTTAGTCTTTGTCTTCTTTGCCTTTGCATGTTTCATCAGGGGTAAGTACTTTCACTGCATTTTCCGATGAAACATCAAAGATGTTCTTTAGTTGGTTAAAAATTGCACTTATGTCTGGGACAATTTATTGATTGATCGATTGATTGACTTAATTTATCTCAGTGGAGAAATTTACTCATTACATCAGCTCAAATAGTCAAAAAGTGCCTAAGGAAGAAAAAGGTGTATAGGATATATAAAGTGATTCCACATATGATGGCATTTTTATTTATATATATATATATATATATATAGTAGGATTATTATACAGGGTTATTGCGCAGGGTGTTTACATGAGTATTTATGTAGATGGATATTTAAATATATAATTATTGCACTGGGTGTCAAATATACAGAAACAGTTATTACACAGCACATCAAATAGTAATTGCACTTTATACATTGCACAAGTTTTTATTGTTGTGGTGTCGTATTGTAGAGTCTGGTGGCAGCAGGGACGATTGACCTGCGCTAGAGCTCCTTTTTACAAACGGTGTAAAAGTCTTTCACTAAAGGAGCTGCTCAGCTCCTCTACAGTCTAATGCAGAGGGTGAGAGGTGTTGTCCATGATGGACAGCACCCTCCTCTCCTATCCAGTTTCTATGTCATACCCCTGGATGTTCACAGGGGAGTGAGGTGGGGGTCTTCTCCTGAAGTCGATCACCATCTCTTTGGTCTCACTGGTGTTAAGACACAGGTGGTGCTTCTCACACCGATCCACAAAGTTTATGATGACCGATCGATACTCCAGCCCGTTCCACTCAGAAACACAGCCTAAAATGGCCGACTCATCAGTCATTTAACAGTAATGTTTCCTTTAGAGATTACTAAATGGTTAATAAACCATCCAATAAGTAAGCTACGGTATTAAGAAATGAAAACTTGTAGATTTAAAACTGTTCAAAAAGTATAATTCCCCCATTTTAAATCACAAATTACTATTGTTTTTGTTAGCTGAGTCCAATTTCATTGGCCATCAATTAACCCCTTTTCTGTAAGACGGGACCACTAACCTGTCGACAGTATGAAGTAGGCAAAAAGACGTAGGCTAGTGACACATTATGTTCCCACCGGAGAAACAAAGTCACTGTCATCTATCAATTGATTTAGATCAAATTAGTTTTTACGATTTACCTAAAAGAAAGAGGCAAAAAGAGCCAGCTCACATTTACCAAAAACATAACACAAAAAACAATAGTAAAGATCAACAAGACTGTACTGATCAGAGCAAATGGTAACTTTTTGAAGGTGTGTTTCTTGCTGTATTTTACCTAAAAACTAAAGAAATATATTCCAACAGACATTATTGGTGGTGTTAGAGAGAAGGTCTGTGGCTGCTTTGTTGCTTCAGGACCTGAAAAACCTTCTGCTCTCAACCCGAAAATAGGGTTAGGGTTAAAATTCAGTCATCAGTTTTGATCTTAAGCTAAAATGTGCTTGGATTTTAGTGCAGGATAACAACCCAAAGCACCATCCACAAGGGTCCTGTGGTTAATTAGTAGAGCAGTCAGACCACATCTACTGATGCTGTTGTTTTACACTTGACTCCCTTCCTTGGCATTTACTTTGTCTTTTCCTTTGCTATGCACCCTACTTCCTGTTTAGATGCAAATAAGTAACCACTTTTTTAATCAAATATAATTTGAAAGAAAGATATTTTAAATGCTGGGGAAACCTGCAGTGGACAAAAATTCATGGTAAGTGTTATAGTTGAGGAAAAACCAGTTATGAGGTCTTAAACAAAGTCGGTTCTGATAATTGGACCAAGTTTGATTGTTTGGCCTGAACCATTTAGGTTTGACAAATTAGTAGAAACAGAACCTGCAACGTGCCAAATACTTACTCTCTGCGCTATTTTAATTTCAACAAAAACTGTTGGGAGTTAATGGTTCATTTTTTTTAAAGGCACTGTATTAAAATACTTCTTATTGGTCAATCGTTCCTATCCAGAGACAAAGGTGACCAGTTATTTTTTTAAAAATCATGTTATTTCATTGGCTTGCTGGTGTGGATATTTTAAATAATTGTTCATATGACAGCGAAGAAGATGCGCTGGTGCACCATCTCAGATCCTGAACACAGGAAGTGTGCAGAGCTGGCCAAAGCTCTGGTGGCAGTGTTGCCACCGGCTGCAGTAGCAGCTTTTGCCAGACTGTCGTGCGTACAAGCATCCAGCACGGCGGACTGCATCGATAAAATCAAGGTGAGTCATGAGGTGAAGATGATGATGATGATGATGATTGAAAGAAACCTCTTACTGCTTCCTCTAAAATAGGTTAAAGGTATTTCTGAAACTTTTTTTTTTAAGTAAATTGAATTACCTATTGAAAAAAACTGAGTTTTGCTCCTTGATTTCAGGCTAACCGTGCAGATATAGTGGCATTGGATGCAGGAGAGGTTTATTCTGCTGTGAAGCAGTTTGATCTTGTTGCTATTGCTAAGGAGGTCTACAATGATGGTAGGGTTTGTTTACCCTCCTAACATGTTCTATAGCGTCCACTTTCTCTGACTGAGGTCTAAAAAGTTTGGTTATTTGCTGGACTTTCTACAGGTAGCTGCATCCTATCTGTTGCTGTGGTAACAAACAGGAGCTTAGACATACGGTCACTGCAAGGCCTCAGGAGCTGTCATAGCGGGGCTCAATGGACCACAGGATGGAGCCTCCCACTCGGGTTTCTACTATCCAGGAACTATCTAAGCTGGAGCAAAGAGAATCCTCTCAGCCTGGGTGAGGATAGAACTTCATGGTTCTCATGATGGGGTTCCTCTGCAGTTTGGAAACATCTATTCATCCACATCTCCACTCATTCATGTGTTGATCTGGTAGTCTTTCATTCCATCCATATGCACATTTATTCATTTGACTCAATTCATCTGTTATTCATTCATCCATATAATAATCATCCAACTGCTGATTTTTTTTTATTCATTCAACGAAGGGAATCTGAAATTTAAAATTAGGACATTTTGATTTGAAACAGAGAAGAAACACATTTTTAAGGTTCTGATCAGACTTGTATTTTCTTTTTGTCTCTCTGTTAGATGTTGGTTCTTTTTTCAGAGCTAGCTGTGTTCCTGGAGCTGCCACTATGGCGCCACATCTGTGCACTTTGTGTCAAGGCCAAAGGTCCTATGTACGCCAGAAGAATTACTTTTGTGAGACATCACACAATGAGCCCTTCTACAACAACCAGGGAGCCCTCAGGTCAGCCACAACAAGAGAGAGCCCCTACAACCCAGCACATTACAATTTAACATAAAAATAGAGCCTTAGACATATTAGGTTTTTGTTTCTTTGTTGGATTAGTACAGATGTCTCCGGAGAGGTGCAGGTGATGTTGCTTTTGTGGACCATTTATCTCTGGAAAGTATTGATGGTAAGCTCTATAACGTTTTTATCTTTTTTATTTCCCATACATATTCTTGAAGTTAAAAGACCTTTGTACAACTTTTGGAAAGCTGGGGAGTTAGAGAATAAAGAAAAAATAGCAAAGGACAAATACTAAGAAATATGTTAGAAAATATTAGTAGAAACTGTTTCAGAAACTTTTTCATGAAGTTCTGCACCTGAACAGAACATAAAAAAAGAAAATTACACAGGAAAATGTGTACTAAAGTGACATAAAATGCTTAATTGTCTGTTCTTATATGGCACTTTTTTTAAGTCAGGGAATTTGACCAAAACGCTTCACATGACACACAGTCAATCACCCATTGATGCAGGAACTAAAACCCTAATGGTGACAAGCTACACTGTAGCCACAGCTGCCATGGTGCTCACTGACAGAAACGAGGCGCCAGCAGGCCTCCTGACCACCATTAGCAGGTAGTCCAGGTGAGGTGTCTTGCCCAAGGACACAATGACATTTGAAGCCAGAGGTTCGAACTTACAACCCTTCAGTTGCAGGGCAAACTCCTGCATCCAGCACCACTGTTGTCTGGCAGGGAAAGAAAAAGTTGGACAAACTAATAAAGATGCATCAGAATTTTTTTTCTACTTATTTATTGATCCTTTTAGGCCCATATTTTCTTTTCTTACTATCAAATTTTTTCTCCCAGAGGAGGAGGTAATTACTTTGAACTTTCTTTTGTTCTGTTATCCTAGCACTGTTTGCTGATCACCAGTTTATAATAAGTGTAAAGCTACAGCTTTTGGTGAACGTCTACTTTCCACTATTTTACTTTGTAAGATGGGAGAACATTAATTTTAAAACCCACAGACTTGTTTTGCTCTAAATTCCTCTGAGACACGCCTCGTAACTACTGTGTCCTCTTTTGGCTAAAATAATTTGGGAGACACTCTGCTTGGAGTGTGCCCTACTACCCACTTTCAAATATGAGATACTTGAAAGGTTTTATTTCAAAATGTCTGTTTGACCCCAGTGGAACCTTCCTATTGTTATGGAGTTCAGTCTGATCCATGGTAGAAACCATGGATGGATCTTATGATTGTAACTCTGTAGAAAATTGGTGACCTCTACCAATCATTCCCCTCAGCGTCCGTTCTGATATGAAGCGTCACTACAACCGTGTGGCTTAGATGCTGTCGCTCCTGTAGATACTTCCACTTTGTTACAAGAATATTAAAAGTTGGAATATTAAGTAAAGAAGTTTTCACAACACAACTTTTGCATTGCTGGCATATCAAATGTTCAAAAAGCATGTCTAGGTTTGCGCTTTAGATACAACCAAGGCCATGGAAGTAACTGGAAAACCTGAGTAATATACCTTGGAGATGTCAGTGTATCCTTTGGTATATAGTGCACAAAACCCTTTTAGCCATTTTCTTTTTAGATGTTTTTACCTTAATAAACTTAGTACTGTTTAGAGAAGACTAATCGGAGCACACTGATGCAAACAGAGCCCAGATATCTAGAGTTTTGGGTGGTGGTGGCAGCAGGGGGATATGTTATTTGTTTCTGACAGTCCAGATAAGTTTACACACCATAAGAATCTCTCCATCGTCTGGCATTGTAGAAAAATGGCTCCATTGTTGCCTCAATGTAGAAATTTTGGCATGTAAGTTTGCTCATTATTTTAAGAAACACTAAAAAGACAGGGGAACCAAAACATCAATTTGCAAGTTTTTAAAGCCATAACAAGGCTTTGGTTTGGCCCATTCTATAAGCCTTGAACTCAAACCCTACTCCAGACATTTTCTGGATGGGAAGCGAAAAGTCTTCAAACTTGGAAAACAAAGCCCAGTGGTTTGTTTTTTAACTTTGTTTGAATGACTATGACCTGGATGATTTAGAATTTTCACCAGCTAAAAAAACACAAAAACACAAAAACTGTGATATTTGAGTTTCAGATTTGGTACCCATGAATTTGTGCGACCTGCTCATTAGAAAACGAATTGCATATTGATGAAGGTTCCTTCCTGGAAAAAAACTTGCAAACGCAAATCACTTTGTGTGTCTTAAGTTTTTTTGTTTCATGGCTGCTTTGTTAGAGAGTGAGCAGGACAATTTCCGGTTACTGTGTCCTGATGGCACGCAGGCCCCTCTGAGCCACTACAGAAACTGTAACCTCGGCCGTGGTCCAGGAGGAGGAATGGTCACCAGACGCAATTTTCGCAAAGTTGTCCGAAAATTTGTCTCAACTATGCAGGTAAATATATTAATGTGTTTTCACTATTTTGCTCTGAAACACTTGTCATTTTGTCCTCCAGTCTTCTGTTAAACTTTAGCAACACTTTGAGGTAATTTTTAAGTTAAATTCTTCAGATGCAGTTTGGTCGACAAGGAAAAGAGAGGCAGCGCTTCCAACTTTTCAACTCATCTCTTTCCGGGGAGTCAGACCTCCTCTTACGAGATGTGACAGACAAACTGGTTGTTCTGCCGGATGACATGGACGTTAGCCAGATGATGGGGCTGGATTATGTTTCACTCCTTAAAGGCCTCGGCCATGAAGGTGCCTCCTATCAGTCCAAACCTTTCAAAAGTAAACAGAATTTAGCTGTATTACCAACCATATGTGAATTCGTAGTTTGTGTTAACAGGAAGCTCCCTGCAGGACAGTGTTGTGCGGTGGTGCTGCATCAGCCATGCAGAGCAGAAGAAATGCGAGCAGTGGGCTCTAAGCATAAAGTCCGACCCATTGGTGTGTGTGAGGGCTTCATCAATGCAGGACTGTATTGAAAAAATCAAGGTAGGCCATGAAAACCCCACAGTACAGAGACTTTTATTGGACTATTAGATGCAGTTTCTAAAAGAGCTCATATGTTTACCTCAGAGGGACGAAGTGGACGCAGCCTCGCTGGATGCAACACACACATTCATCGCAGGAAAATGCGGCCTTGTTCCAGTTGTCACAGAGTACTATGGTAAGACAGCAACTTTTCATTTTTCACTTCAACCCCCCTAAAGAAAATTTCCACCGCTTGTTTGCAAACAGATGGTGCTTAGAAGTGTTGGTTGGATAAAGACCATAGAGTCGTCTGATTCACAGCTTGCCTTGGTGCTTAATTAAAGGGCTTTTTCCTCTGTTTAAGGACTCTGGACTGCATTAGATCACTCAGTTTAAAACTCAATAATATATAGACTGATCAAACCTGAACTTGATTATTTTACCTTATAAAATAAAATTTGATTCTAAAAAAAATAAATTTTAAGTATTAAAAAAAGATTAAAAAGTTTCTACTATTTTGCATTTGGACCACCATTGTTTGAGAGGAGATTGAAAAAAACGGTAGCAATTAAAGTGTTGATAGCTAGACTTAATTATTGCAGTTTTATTGGTTGTTGCCCTGGGATGGGCAGGGTAAACAGTTCAGGGTGTCTCTGCAGGGACCCTCAGGTATAAACAATGTATGGATGAATAACTACTGAGTGCGTAAAACCTTCATATTAGAGCCATCACCAGATCCACCTCCTTTCTGCCAAGCAAGCATCCATGCACTTTTGTTCCTTTGTAGAGGAGAATTCATCTGTCTAGATGTGTTAGATTATATCAAAATGGTGTTTATTTGCAGAGTTCCAAAGTTTTACATTGCTCTAAAAAAAGCTCTTGTTGCATACATATATCATGCCGTTTTTTTTGTCTTGTTTATTTTTGGAATGTCCGGTGTCCTTGAATGTTTTCAGGTATGGCAGTAATGCAGTCGTCTTATTGTAGCTATGGTGTTTATACATGAATTATATGTTGTATTTTCCCAGGAACTGAATGTGTCCCTGCTGAAGGATCGACTCACCTGGAGACAGATGGTATGATGAAGACAAACATCATCTCAATAACCTGTTTGTATCTGCTGATATGAATCCAACCTTCACACCATCTGCCCCACTTCAGTGTTTCCCTCAGTTGTGGGCGTAGCCTTAGCGAAGCTTTCCAGCAGGAACGTCTTCATGGGGAATCTAGGAGGCCGCCGCTCCTGTCATGGACACATGTACAGCCCTGCAGGCTGGCTGCTGCCGTACAGACATGCATTAAGCCTGGAGCACAACAGCAGTACTACCTGTGATCCAAACCAAGGCATCTCTTCTTTGCCCTCAGTTTTCTTAACTTTCCTTCTCATTCCTGTCGCTACTTCTTATTTCACTTTAATTACATTTTTTGATGTTTTTTTGTTTTTACAATTCCATTTACTGTAGTCTGCTGCTTTTTGTTTATATAGTGTATAATACGGTGTTTTGGAAAGGCTGCCTCCCTGGATCTGAGGGGAACCTCTGCAAAGTGTGCATGGGAGGCACAGGCGAGGCGACGACCAAACGCTGCACCGACAACCATAATGAGCGTTACTATGGAAACATGGGTGCCTTAAGGTACGTGGGTGTCTTAATGAAGTACATTTCTAACCAGTTTTAACCCTTATATGATGTTAAGGGTCAATTTGACCCATTTCAGTTTTTGTGTTGATGAAAGTACTGGTTATCTTTTTTTCTTCTTCATGAAATTTGGTGACTTTTCCTCATCTGGGGTCATGAACATGTATGTACTCTGATGTGTAGTGGAGTGTCTGTGCAGAGTATGTATACAAATATGATGTTAT
>NW_015151730.1:63527-65491 GCF_000732505.1 Cyprinodon variegatus
TACGGTGTTTTGGAAAGGCTGCCTCCCTGGATCTGAGGGGAACCTCTGCAAAGTGTGCATGGGAGGCACAGGCGAGGCGACGACCAAACGCTGCACCGACAACCACAATGAGCGTTACTATGGAAACATGGGTGCCTTAAGGTACGTGGGTGTCTTAATGAAGTACATTTCTAACCAGTTTTAATCTAGCTTTCTCTGCACACTAAACAAATTAATAAATTTTTTTTTTTTTTTTACAAGACATGATATGTAAAATTTTATTATTTAATATTTATTTTATTTTATTTCAGCATAAACTCACACCAAAAACTTTTCACCCTTTAATCTTAATTATTTTTTATAATTTGGTTGAAATAAAATCCTATCTTTTAGGTTCCTTTTTACATAATCACTGGTCCCAAACTTAATGACATCTTAAGGCTTACTATTAAATAAGGATAACGTTTTTATAAGGTAGTTTTCTATGCACAGGTCAAACAAATAAAACGTGATCCACAATTTCCTGTTTCTCTGGAGTAAAAATATTAGATGAGTTCATTTATTAAACAGGCTGTGACAAACAAAGATGAGTAAGGACTCTTCCCACAATTTACAGTGAAAAACCATGGCAGAGAACTGCATTAAAAGGTGAATATTTGGGTTCAACAAATTACAGAAACAACCATTTAATGCTCTATTTTTGTTTTTTTGGGGGAAATATACCAATATCTGCTGAGTTATTTGATCCAATTAGACAAAGACTGAACTTTTTGGAAAAAAAAAACAAAACAAAAAAACACAGGCCACAGGGACATTGTTAAGAAAGCTGATTTGGCCTTAAATGACTTGGCCAGATAATTGCAGATATGGTCCACTGGAGAAAAATATCCACATGGACATTTTAGTCTCCATCATTACAAACCTCTAGTGTGATATTAAGAGAATGAAGCATGCTAAAGGACCATAGACTGTGAGGAATCTAGAGAGATTATGCAAAGGTCCCTCTCTATACACCAACCTTTGAAGTAATTTATCTGATAAATACCAAAGTGGTTTTAAACAAGAATCATATTTACACAATTGCACATATCTATTATTAAATTATCCATTTACATTATTGATTTTTATCTTTAGTAAACCAGCTGGAACTTCTTCTAGTATCTAAAGCTGTGTCTGTGTATCCAGAGTGATTTGGTCCATGTGGGCTTTTTCAGGTGTTTGGTTGGAGATCCAAGTGGGAAAAGCTATGGTGATGTGGCCTTCCTCGAGCACCATAACCTCCTAACCAATATCCTAGGTGAGGTTTTGAGGACACCACATGGATTATCTTTGCAGTGGTACCACCTATCTGATCTTATGGTGGTTCCATCTCCAGGTTTAAATTCCAGCAGCTGGGCAGAGGGGTGGACACTGTCGGATTTTGAGCTGCTGTGCGCTGATGGACATCGAGCCGCTTTGTCAGAGTGGGAAAGTTGTAACTTGGGAGTTGTCCCACCAAACAGCGTCATGACACGGCCTGTGCTGACCTCTAGGGTTTATGACTTCCTGATGAAGTCGCAGGTCAGTTATTATTTTACATCTCATTGATTTTAATCCTTAATGGGAGTCCTAGACTAAAGACAAATGTAACTCCACATTATTCTGATTTTTTTAGCGAGCCTTGTGTACATTTGTTTAGTGAAATAAAAGATAGTTGCATCTTTATGTTATCAATGTGTTTTAAATTCGTGGATTTTTTTTAAAAAACGATAACAATTTAGCAGTAAAACAAAATATACTTAATAGATTGAATTCACCCCTTAACTCTGATGATCCTAAAATAAAACTAAACTGTCTAAATACAGGAAAATACTAGAAGAAATCCTTTTAGATACTGAAAATAGCCAGAGTCTGAGTTAGAGGGTTAGCTTCCAGCAGAACAACAGCCAGAGCTACAACAGAAGGCGTAACATCAAAGCAATGGTCTTACAATGGTCTAGTCAAAG
>NW_015151730.1:65612-92149 GCF_000732505.1 Cyprinodon variegatus
TCTAAATTGCCTTTACGTGTGTATTTGCATGCTAAGTGTTCTGTCCTGTGTCTTTTCCAGTCAACACTGGAGAAAGTCAAAAACTCTAGCGGCCCTGCAGTAATAAGCAGGTTTAGACAATGAAAGAGTTGATGGATTTTACATCTTCCTATCACTCTACATTTATGCATTATTTTTTACTGATCTGTCTCATATGTTTGATGTTTAAAAGTCTAAGGTGATTTTTCTCTAATGGCAGGAAACTTTGGCCAACACCCTAAGCACAGAGTTCAATCTCTTTGAATCTCATCAATATGGGGAGAGTGATCTGCTATTTAAAGATGCAACACAGTGTTTTGTTCACACGAGTCACATGGATTACCGCTCCATCCTGGGAGAGGAGTTTTACAGTCACGTAGAGGCTGTCTTTAAATGCACACAATCCGGTAGGAGCACCTGGACACGCAGATTTTAACGATTTGAAAACTTGATTTTTTTTCTTTCCCTCCATAATAACAACAACTTTTGCATCTTTTTCCCCCTACAACAGATATATTGGAGTTTTGTAACCAGGATGTCTGCAGCATTTTCTGATGGAGGAAATGAATAAAATGGCAGCGTGTTTTCCATTTCACCTCACAGTTGTGAAATGACTGCAGCAAAAAAGTCCATCACTTCTTCTGTCATAATGGAATATTTACTAAGTCAAAGTTATACATCTTTGTGTTTTTGAAAATGGAAATTAATATTTAATAAACATTTAAAGCCTAAAAGCAAGCGTTTACAGCAAAACAAACTATGGGGCTGTTGAAATGATTGTGCAGGGTTTTTATGTGTGACTAAAAAAAGATAATTAATTTCTTATAGGTGGGTATTTTCCAATGATACGACATGAAAAATAAGTTTTGAACATGTCATAATATTTTCCCAGGAAATACATTTCTAGGTAAGATACATTTTCAGGATGTTTTTGGAAAAACATGAAGGAACACAATGAAATATATAAAAAAGAATAATTATTTGGAGTAAAGGGCAATAACACAAAGATATGTTAAAAAATAAAGAGTATTAAAAAGAAAAGGTGCAAATAGGCCTAGAAAACCAACAAATCTGTTGCTCTTAGTAAAGCACCATCAATAAATAGAGTTAGGTTTTGAGTGTGAAGGTATTACACCACAAACATCTCATGATATGATGGAGCTAAGAGCTCTCTAAAAAACTATCTAGAAGTAGAAATACCGCAAACCAGCCATAGCATGCATCATGTGATTTATTTAGTGAAATTAAAAGAATAATCACATAAAGTCCTCTGAGAGCCATGGAAGACCTGAAGACTAAAAATTAGCAGTTGTTTGAAATAAAAAAAAAGAAGAAAGTAACACATTGTCATGGCTTCTGCGCACACCAACTATATAAGGCTTTCTAATTATTAATTGCATCATTAATCACAAATCTTTATATGAATCTGAAGGATAGATTACAAAGCACATAGCAATTGACTTGAAATCAACTGAAACTCATAGGATAGAACAGAGGATCAGAGTAGATAGAAGAGCCTGAATATATTTGATATGGAAGAATACTTTAAAATTCAATTAAAGGAACCAATGCAACTGGTTTCACACATAAAATGTCATGATATGACAATTTGACATAAAGAGAAAGATTTTTCCACATACTTATAAATACATTTTAGTTTCCTCTACACTTTTCCATGTGCCTCTTAACTATATTATAAAAATCCTGTATGAATTTTGTTCTTTTTGCAACTTTTAAATGACCTATTTCATTATGTGTTTATTTATTTATTTTGTGGATTCATCACAGTCAAATACTGAGTTTTAAAGTTTAAAGTCTAACTTGATTATCAGCAATGTCTCAGTGATAGTCAAGTTTTCATCTCTGCAATCTAAAAATCTTAAAACAGAGAATTCAACAACTTTTTTGACAAATATGAAACAATAAGCCAATTACATCTCAAAAACACCAATCCAGCTGGACACACTAAGGTGGACCTGAAGGATACCTACCCTCCCCACACTCAAGCAGTATTTAGTAATGAGTTAATACATACAATTTACAATAACTCTTTCAATACAACTTAAAAATGTGCAGCTCGGGAATGCTTAAAAATTGGATTTCTAATTGTGTCGTTTAAATGTTAAATTTGAAAAGTTTTTTTTGTGACTTTCCTGATCCTTCATACTTGAGATGTTAACGAAAAAATAACAGGTTAAATAATCTTTATTTATTCATTTTTTAACTCTCCGCATTTATTGCTTAACTAAAGAAAAAACTACAACTCCCAGACTCTGCGCGGTTGTTTGGTGTTACATTGAAATGTGTACATCCGGTTTCAGCTTCCACCTTATATCAGCTGCTTCTGCTGACATGTTATCTAACAAAACTGCAAACTCTTTGTCGTGACGGTTACAGCAGTAAACTTTCTTTTTTTTTAATATATATATAATTGATAAGGTAACATTAGTTATTGTGTGTTATTTGTGTATCACTTGGTTAACCTGTGTTGTTATTAACGTGTTTAATGAACTCCTGTTCAGATGCGGCTGCTTCTGCACCTCCTGCCTCCTTTCGCCGCTCCTGCTCGGACAGCCTCCTCTGTGCCTGCGGGGAAGTTGGATTTTGTCCCCGCTTGCAGCACCGCGGATGCCCGCTCTCTGGAGCTGCTGCAGGACTTCGTCTCCCGGTCCAGACGGTTGTTTGTTGTTACCGGAGCAGGTCTTTCTACGGAGTCGGGCATCCCTGATTACCGCTCGGAGGGAGTCGGCTTGTACGCCCGCACCGACCGCAGACCCATGCAGCACGCAGAGTTTACCCGCAGCGCCAAGTCCCGCCAGAGATACTGGGCCAGAAACTTCGTCGGATGGCCGCAGTTCTCCTCCCATCAGCCTAACGGGGCCCACCGAGCTCTGCGGAGCTGGGAGGAGAGGGGGAAGCTGCACTGGCTGCTCACCCAGAATGTGGACGCTCTCCACTCCAAGGCGGGACAGAGGCGCCTCACGGAGCTCCACGGCTGCGCCCATAGGTGAGCGCATCTCGGTCTGACATCATCGGAGCTGTCCCGTAGAGACATCTGATCTGCGGTCGCATTTCACTGCTTAGAGCAGAGGTCTTCAACGGGGGTCCGCGACCCCTAGGGGTCCGTGGAGGTACTGCATGGGGGTCGCCAGAGTTTTTGTTGATTATACTTTTTTTTAAATATTCCCTCTGCACTTTTTCCACTAATTGAAATGTTTTTAAATACAAATGAAAATGTATTCAACACACTGTAGTAAACAGATACATTTAGGCAAAAGATGTCTTTCAGTCATCAATGGACACATTCAGTGACACACAGGAGCTCTTTCAAGCTGGGCACCGTTTCATTCACAACACCTGTCCCATCAACCAGGAATCAGAATCAGAAATACTTTCATAATCCCAGGGACTGAAAAATAGACTGACTATATGACCTGTTTGATATAACACAATTTCATACTATATATGATTAGGGGTCCCTGCTCCATCTCACCATCAGTTTGGGGGCCCTTTGCCTGGAAAACGTTGAAGGCCCCTGCTCTAAAGAGTAGCTAGGTGGTTGGAGGAGAGACACACGGCAGCACTCAGTGAATATTAACCTGCAGCTGGTTCACTGTTTAAGTAAAAGTTGGGTTGGATAAAAAAAAAAATTAGAGCTCATACCACTGAAAAATCTGTTTGTTTGACATACGGAGCTTTTTCAGCTAAAAATGGCAACAGATTTTAAGTTTATACAAGTTGGTATTATAATGCAAGAAGTGTGAGAATACAGTTTGTTCTTCTCTATTAGTTAAAAAAAAAACTTGGCTTCTCAGAGGACCGTGATCCCCTGTTACAGGTTAAAATTAACATTTTTTTTTGTTGTACAGATAGAATCGGACTGCAGAGCTTCTACATATCTTGAAATTTTGTTTCTGGCGTCATTATATTAATAAAGAGGTTCATAAATCTTTTTAAACAGAGCACAGAGAGAATTAGGAAGAGCTGCAGATTTAAAGGTGAAACAGATTTACTGGGATATGCAATAAGATATATCTCCAAGTTTACCAGAAAGTTTACAAGAAACAAAATCTGCTATGCTATATTTAAAATGAAGCATTACCATATTTTTCTGGATGGAATTGATAATGTACTTCTATGGATGCATAATGTATCGATTTTGGCATCAGAATCGGCTGTTATTCTTTATTTTTTTATACATTCATGTTTTTGGGCCCCATATATGTAATGCACTAAAAGGCATCTCTGTAACTATCTATAAATATGAATATCAGTGTGTTATAGTTCTCTTGGGTTCTCAACAATAGGAAAGCATTCAATAAATATATGTTTGAGCTCATTTTTGGAAAATACAAAAACCTAATGAAAGCGTTTGGGTGGAGTAACTGTAGGTCTGTCAGTCATAAAAAGGATGCCATTAATTTGGATTTTCTAAGATTTGTCTTTTACTGATTTAAAAATTGTCTCACATTGTAGAGTGTAGTGCATTTAAAGAGATAATTTCACAGAATATTTTATGGTGTTGTCATGTTTTGTGTGTCCCCAGGGTAACATGTCTGGGCTGTGGAGCCATCACCTTAAGGGAGGACCTACAGAGGCGGTTTGTGTCTATAAACCCAGACTGGAGCGCTCAGGCAGGAGCTGCGGCTCCAGACGGTGATGTCTTCTTAGAAGACGAGCAGGTCCTGAACTTCAGGGTCCCCTCCTGTCAGCAGTGTGGCGGGATTCTGAAGCCAGACGTTACATTTTTTGGAGACACGGTGAACAGAGCGACTGTGCAGTTTGTGCACGAAAGACTGGCAGAGGCGGATGCAGTCCTGGTCGTAGGGTCGTCGCTGCAGGTATTGACTAGCTTCTAACTGAACTGTGTTTGGCATCAGCCTGGGATTTAAAAGCGTTCCTCTGTTCCTCTGCAGGTGTATTCAGGATACAGGTTTATGCTGGCAGCAAGTGAGCGGAAGATGCCGATCGCCATCCTGAACATCGGCCCCACCAGAGCAGATCACCTGGCGGAGCTGAAAGTGAGAGGCCGTTGTGGGGAAGTGATGTCAGTGATCCAGCCACTCTGATGTTGGGGATGGCATCAGAGTTATCTGTGCTGTGATGACTGAAGCCGCATCAGATGTTGGTGAATGACCATCAGAGTGAGGTGCTGCAAAAGGGGAAAATCTGTTTTACCGACTTTACATAGTGCTGCAGAAAAGCAGTTTCAGAGTGAAACATCTGGGACCTGTTTCAGAAAGTGGGAGAATTCAGAATATCTTCTGTGGTAAATCCCTGCATATTGATTTTTGGGTTCAGAAAGCTAAATAGCCCATATCCTGAGTCAGGTTAATGCCAACAGTTACTCCATGAACCAACTCTGGATGATAGCAGGATTTGTTGAAGTTACTCTGAGTGCGTCGTACAAAACGCTGGTTGTTTAACCTGCATTAAGCAGGAACAGATCTCCTTTTTTGTCTAATATCTTTTGGTAATATCCATATGGTGTTGTTGATGTTTTAAGTTCCACCATGGAAAAATGGGCAGTTGAGGCTATCTGTTTACTCCCATTGCCATGGTGGGTCACATTTTCTTTGTTCCATTGATCAGATCTTCTATCCTTAACTCCGAGCTGCCACTTAGCCGCCCGTATGCTCTACCCCATTACTACAAGTGATGACGTCACACTCTCAGCTGTAGAGGGCGCCTTGATTGAAGGGGGCTTATAAGCGAGAAAGGGAAGGCCTCTTCTCAATGGAAAAGGAACGCAGGTGTTGCTATGGCAACACAGTGACGCACCATGTGCACGGCTGTAGCTCTGTTGCCCTGGTTTATATAAAAATGATTTTATCCTGTCAAATAAAAATATTTCACAGACAGCCTTGCCTTTAAGAATCAAGGACGTACAAAGATGCAGCAAACCAGCAGAACTTGTGTCTGAATGCACATTTTCCCGCCTCCATTGCCGTTACACCCATTGCCAAATTCCAGGCTCGTTATTTAAGGTCTGACTGGTCCACTCGCCCTACCCACTATGTGGTTTGGGACGTCCTTAATGTTTCAGACCCTCCGCAGGAACATGCAGAGTGTTAGTGTTTAGTTTGGGCCTGACTGATATCACCTGTTATAAAGTCAAAGGTCCTGTATATCACAAATATGTCTACTCAGGATAACTGCTCTCTATCCAGAATATTTTAATCCCACTTTCCAAAACGGCCCAGGATCCCAGCTCAAACTGTTGGATATGTGTCTGTCGTTTCCTATAGATGCTGCTTTGTAATGAAATAAAATGTAAAGTATTTTATTAGAAGAGGAAGCTGTTGCAGAAATATCAACACTTATTCACAAAATGCAATGAAATATTTAATTTTTTTTAAACCCGGCTGTACAGCTCCATTTAAGGCGGTTTATTTTAGTGTTATATGTATATTATGTAGCCTGGTGTTTCCTTGGAGTGATTGAAAACCTTAACATTTGAACAAATTTAAATAAAACATAATTTACTGCTTAAAAATAGCACTTGTGTTTTTTCCTATTTTGATGATGGGCAAAGAGAAACAGGTTTCTCTCATGTTTTAACCTTAGAGAAACAAAAAAGCCCTAATTACTGATGTTAGATTTGAACTTTAATTATTTAGATTTTAAATATTTGATTAGTTAGACCCCTGACCTGAGTCAGAGAGAGCCGAGGATAATGGTGGTGCTAGGAAGGCTTCCTAACCTTGATAACTCGTTACCAAACATGCATACAGCAGGACAGCAGATCTAATTCCTCCATACCTGTTATATCAATAAAGGCATTTTAATTTGATCCGTTGGTTTTATTAATCTAGTCTTTTTACTGTTAAAATAACCCATGTTTTTTAACAGGACAGCATAAAATAAAACAAATATTAAATATATATTTAAAGAAAAGTATGCTTGAATGTCTTCTGCACCTGTTGATTCACTGTTCATGAGCAAAGTACCGTACTTTCATTTGTATAGGACAGTTTTTTTGTTTGTGTTTTGTTTGTTTTTTTAGAATTAACACATTCTAAATCAGTATTTTATTCAAATAAACTAACATTACATTTTGATTTATTACTCTTCCAGTTTAGTTTAATTACTGGTGTGAATTTATCCTTTTTTTCAATGGGAGGGTATGCAAACTTTCAAGCACAACTGTAAGTTATCAGATCAGACATACTTTAATAATTTATATTCTGGTTTCTAGGCACGTCAAAATTCATATTTTAGGAGACAAAAGCTGAGATTTACATCTTTTGTTAGAAATTTTGGTCAAAACAAATCTGAAGTTAAATGTTTGAACTCTTGGAATAAAATGACTAATATATTTTAATCTGGGTGGCATTTTCTCCCTTAAATTAATTGTAGACAACAGTAAGAGAGGAGCCAGGATTGAGGCGCCTCCAGATAAGATTTACATTTAACAACCTTTTGATCATTAGGATGGATTTAATACCAGGTTTTGTTTTCATTATGTAGAGCTGATATTACTGCTTGTCAGACAAAATTCAGGGCATTTATAGTCATATAGTATAGTATATAGTCAGTGGAGTTTCCGTAAGAATATTTCTAGGTTTGAGAATTAGTTTCTGTTAAAAGCACACCACATGATTAGCTCAAATTTACCTGAAGGGAAAAAAATACAAAGATCATATTCCAGAGCATTTTATTTTAAACAGAAGCTTTTTGTTGAATTACAAACAGATGGAGGGAAGAGTGAGTGTGGACTGATTGATACTGAGATCTTTCATGATGTGCTGCTGCTCAAATCTCCTCTGCAGACTCAACCTCCAGTTCTCCAGCTCAGACTGAGCCTCCCCCTGCAGAGCAGCAGGAACGCTGAACGAATACAGACAGAATCTGTGAGCCACCCCGTCCATCTGCCATGATGCGGACGCTTTGATCACCAACAGGGGCGTCATAGACAGACAGTTCTCGAAGCTCTTGTTCTGGTCAAACCAGTAAGTGACTGGGTAACCCAGTAAAATACCAAACAAGGAGCACAGGTTCCAGTCCTCAAATTTCTCCCCGACATAAAATGGTTTATTGGCCTCAGATAGCTGAAACTTCTCCAAAAGTAGCAAAACATCTTCCATCATGCCGTTCAGCTGCCTCCTCTGTTTATCAGAGATAGCAGGCTTCTCCAAGGTGGTGGAGACATCTACGACAGGCGGGCCGCCATCGCGGATCATCTGCTCTAAATTCAACCTCAGAGCGCCGGCATTGACAATGAGGCCATTTCCGTTTACATCCAGCGTGAGGAGGGATTCAGATACGAGCTGGAGAGACTGAAGGCAGCTCAGATACCGCTGGAGCTGCTCAGCACAGGCGGCGTTACTGTCGTACAGGAGGGCAGGCTTCAGCCCCATATCCACAGCCGAGACCTGAGCAGCGAGCTCCAAACTCTGAGCAACAGAGAGACGCTTTCTACCAGAACGCAGAGAGTTATGAGCTGCAGAGAGGAAGCCTTCCTGAATAGACATGGCTACATAATAATAATTTCAATGTTTATAACAAAGTCCTCTATGGGAGAGTGTGTGGCAAAATCAATCTATGACTCAAAGAAAATAAGAATAGAGATGACACTTTACAGGTCATACATAGGTGAAAAATGTCATGTAAACAAAGACGTTTTGTTTTCCTAGTATTTCATCATGTCCCTTGTTTCTTCTTTGTTGGTCCTAGGCTCCTATAAAGAGCAGAAAGATAACTTTAGTCCCAAACATTTTATTTTAAACCAGGACACTGCTTCTAAACCAATTTCTGGGTTTTTAATCAACATCTCATAAACCATGTAAACTTTCACCTGATACAGAAAGCTCTCTCACCACCTGTTTTTGGTCGGGACCTGCAGCTACGGTTAAGTCACCGGCTGAGGAGACATCAAGTCGAAATCTGAGAGATTTCTAGCGACCCAAACTCCAGCAGCAAACAAACCCAAGTTAACCAAAAGGTTCCTGAAATGAAAACAAAAACAGGAATAAATAAACAAGACACAGATGCTGTTTATCCAGAATCGTTACCTTAAGGGTAACAGCCATTTAGAGCCTTTTTAACACTAGTTAATGACTATGCAGATCCTTTACTGCAGACTTAATCCAACATAACCATCCCATGTCAACTTGGTCTAATTCATCCCACACGCTAACCAGTGCAACAGTGAAGAGATCACTTATTCTGATTCACCTACACCTCGATTGTCTGTGTTAAGAGATAGGGTTAGGGCCAATGAAAACATTTTTAAAAAGTTAACCGATTTTTACATTCTATTTTAATTAAATACGGGAAAAAGGTCAGAATTCTGAGATTAAAGGTAAGAGTTATGAGATTAAAGTCTGAATTCTGAGAAAAAAAGGCTGAATTCTGACTTTTTTTCCTCAGAATTCTGACTTTTTCCCCATATTAAAATGAAATAAAATTTTAAAATCAGTTAACTTTTTTTTTTTTTTTTCAGTGGCCCTAATCCTCTTCCATAATAGGTTGTTTTTAAAGCCAGTTCTAATTGTTTTGACATCCGTCTAAGCGATCATTGATATGTGCTGCTGATTTTTTGGGCTGATTTGCTTTTTTCTTCCTCTATTTAAATGATACAGTGAAGTGATGAGAAGAAATTTTAAATAAAAAAAAGCTTGACAAATTAAACAAATATATCAGACCACATTCAGGGTTTACACAAATATACAGTGTGCATGTAGAGACACTTCTACTTAACAGGAAACTAAACTAAACCCCACATGGAAATGCATTTTAGTTGATAGAGATTTTAAACACTGTTAGGTGCTTGGTATAAGAGGTAAGGGGTATTTTCTGAACAAATCTTTGAGTTATTAAACTCATCTGCTTTAGGAGAAATTAATCTGTTTGTGCGAACAGGTTTTCAGAGGACAGGACATGTTATAGCTGTTGCATTCAAGATAATATTTCAGCGGTAATGGGAGTAATAAAAGAAACATAAACATATGTAGTCATTTTTTGGCTAGTTTTGATGCAATGTGTGATATTTTTTTAGACTAACCTTGTTTGAATTGCCTCAACATTGAAAACATTCATTTATTAGTTAATGCATTCTAAGTGGAATTTCCAAATACAAATTAATGAAATGGTAATTTTATAAACAAACATTAAAAATGTTAGCCTCTCGTGTGATTAATTACACTTAGGAAATCACCTGGTGTGCGAAATGATTTAACTGTGGATTTACACTCTGATTAGCATTAGCATTAGCAACAGCACAAGGACAAACTCGGAAGCGTGAGCTACAGCTAGCGGCGCGGCTAAAGTCAGCACACAAAAATAACACAAAAAATGTATTTTACTCCTACTAACCTTCTAAAGTCTTGTCTGTCCGTCGCAAACCGATACGTGGCGCTGATCCACTCAGTCACCCGGTATGAAGAGCCCTTTTTCACGTTTGGTCCGCTCATCGTGTCGACAGAAGGACAGAAGCTAGAAGGAACCAACGCGTCTGCGTGTTTGAGAACAGGGGACGAGTTTCGATGTAACACAAATAAGGATGCCCGAAAGGATTAAAAATCTCAAGCACCCGCTCGCGTAAATATTACATGAGCGAATATGTCCGCCACTAGGTACCGTCGGTTCCTGAAGCTCTGTGAGGAATGGCCAAGGGACGAGACCAAGAAAGGACGGGATCTGGGGACGTTTCTACGGCAGAGAGTGGCGTCTGCGTTCCGCGAGGGTGAAAACACGCAGGTATGAGGTCACGCGCGCGGCTTCAAGACTTAAGCTAAGAAGATGAGCTAGCAAAAGATGACCTTGTTTTTCACATTAGTAAATGGGATGCTTCTGTCAGTGCTGCTGAAAACCTGACTGCAGAATGACTTAAACCCGCCTGTTTATCTAAATAGTCAGAAAATGTATAAGATAGAGAAAATATCTTAAGACTTTTAATAGTTTTTCCATTTCCATACAGACCTTGAGGCTTTTATCTGAACAAATTTAACAGTATGTGTAGTAGTTTTTAACCTTTAATTCAAGAGATGTACCATGTTTATTGAACAACTTTTGTTATCAGCAGGTCAGATACAGATAAAAAATAAAAAAGCTTATTGTTAGAATGTTTTTTTCTACCGTGTTAAAAATGTTCTGTGTAATGCCATCCACCCTTCTATCATCACACATCTTAACCTTCCAAACCCAGAAAAAAAGTTGATAATCTCCTTAAGTGGTCTTCTAAATAGCGTTCATTTAGCGACGCTGCATGGCAGAGCAGTGTCGAGTGTTTACATTTACAAACAGAAATGAATAAAATAAATTTTGCACTGTTGTTTGCCATTAATCCAAGACCGGGCTCTGGATCGAACGTTGCTTCTGCTCTAGTGTGCTGCTGCACTATGGTTTACACCCTGGCTTCCTTACATGTTGCTTTCCATTGTTTACTTTCCTGATTTCTTTTGCACCGGTGACATCAACGCTAACCCAGCGTGATGGCGTCACCAGACACACAGCTGGGTTGGGACAGAGACCATGCAGCTTGCCAGCTAGGGGTTGGCTTTTTTGCCAGTGGGAAGGGAGACAAATGTTGATAGTGGATCGATTAACATAACGCGTTAATAGCCTTAACCTGGGTTAACACGCTATTTTCAGTCGGAAAGAGGCTAAACAGACATGCTGGAAATTGGCAAAACAATGCCTGGGACATGAAGACAGCACTACAAGACATCCATATATAGTTTTATTAGTGAAAAAAGTCGATTGTGGGATTGGTTGTTCCTTAAATCGGGTGCATTTAACAAATTTGATCTTTAACCGTCTAATATCAAAACTGGAAACAACTCACTACCAATTGTCCTATAGAATAACCCTGTGGTTCTTTTTCCCTGACAGGTAAATAACACATCCTGTTTACCTATAATTATATTTTTCCAGATTGCAGATCCAGAGAAATGTGACCAGATGTATGAAAGTTTGGCGCGCATCAATGGGAACGTATACAGACAGCGGGTAATTATGCATCTACAGCTGATGTTCTGATGGACCTGCTTTCTGTTATGATTTATCACAGTTTAGTTGCTAGTCCAGATCTTTAGCTCAACATTTTCTGGCAGAAGTATTTTTGCTTCATGAACTTTCTCCACAATTCTATTCAATCTAGAGAATATTATTGACTCTTTTCGTCACAGGCTAGCACTTACTAATGTTCAAGTGTTATCTAATTTATCTAATCCAAAATCAAATCCAGTGCAGTATAATCTTAAAGGTATAGTGGAGGATGTTCTTTTTCTGGGTGGATCATCAAGATAAGTGGTTCTCCTAATTGTCAATCATTCTGGTGATATGTTTACGTAAGGACGTCTTACGTGCTCGTCCCCATTTTCACTTACCGGTGGCGAGTCTGACGTAGTGGAAAAAATGCAAATCTTCTTTTGGAAACTTTCAGTGTGCACGTGGAGAAATGGTCTCATGCACAATCTCACATGCGTTTAAAGGCGTTCCCTCTCAGGAGCGGGAACAGGGTTGTGCATGTGCTTTTTTTTTTTAAAGTAGAGAGGGCGGGTTTTTCCAAAAAATTGTGAAAATCCTCCACTATACTTTAAAATATAAACCCTGTTGTTTTGTAAAGGACTTACTTGTGTGTAAGAGAGCAAACGCTATCATTATAGCTCAGGCTTACAGCAAACAGTTTAGAGATAAAGTTTTGGACAAATTTAAAGCAGAGAACTGAAACAATTTGCCATGGTGTGAATATTTTTTAGCGTTCTTTGTTTAAATCATCAGAAAATGGAAAAAACGTGGCACAGATTTTGAAAACTTTGACCTTTGTGAGGATGACAGTAAAACATGTTATATATCTGGTAAAGGTTAAACTAGGTTAATTTGTAAAGAAGCTTCACAGTAGTGTTACTATTATAACCAACAAAGTGTATAAAGGTACACAGGTTGTATACTTTATGGCAGAGAGTAGATTAACTGGAGTGTAAATTGGTCATATTTGTAACCCGAATGTCTTTTATTGTGAATATTAGAAAATGAATAAGTGTAGTGGCAGATTTTAACTTCTTTTCTATGCACGCATGTCTGTGTTTTAGTTTCCTCGAGTCAGAGACACAAGTTTTACAGGCGTAACAGTGGAGGAGTGTCGGGTGCTACTCTCAGGTATGCTCTTCAGTTATAGAAAGCAGTTTTCCTTGTTCTTAAGCGGCTTTGCCACAACAACACTAGAGGTGACGCATCTTTACGCCTAATTTTATTGTTGTTTTACAGGCAGTATGCAACAGAGCATGGATGAGGAAAAGAAGGGTTTATGGAAGTCCATAATGGAGAAATTCTCCTCAAAGTCACCTGAAGATGGTTCTGAAAAAAATCCAGAAAAATAAAAACTGTTCCTTTTTGTGTAGAAATAAATTGTTTTCTTTGTGCATTGGTGTCATTGGAGTCAAATCTTTAGGTGTTGATGGTAAAATATGCTAAAGGAGGAACATGAGGAAACTATCACAAAAACAGGTTTTAGTGGCAAGACGGGTCGTACCCCATCAGAATTAGAAACAGGAAGGAAGGACAACAATTACCTTTGGCTAAAAAGTGAGGAGGGACACCAGCAGAGCGGAGGAATAAAGGAGGGGTCCAAGAGGCATGACAAGGTTGGATAGAAGGGGAAAAAATAAAATGAGGGGGAAAAGAAAAAATCCTGAGGTACAGTTGATTCCTTATCACACATAATCAATTATCTCTATGGAATTTTGAAAGCTGGGTAGATTAGAGAGACTGATTACTTCATAGCTCAAGTCAGCCAGTTAGAAGCTGATTGGTCATCTGCTTAAGAAAAAAACAAATTGCATTATGTAAAATATTTAATGTTGAGACTGGCATTTTTACTCAAGGCTGTACAAACGTTTTGCTGAAGGCTTCATTCCAATATTTTTGTTTAATTTTTTTATGTACAAATAGAGAAACAAACATTCAATAAAGTCACACCCATTTATGTTAAGAAAAGCAACACATGGCACTAGCATTTAGCAAAGGAAACACAGAGATACACCTCAAGAGAGACTGCTTGCTCCGTATTCAACATTCTGGTTCCTATATCATGCTTCAAGTCTTTCAAAGTGACTGATTCATGAAAATACGATTGCTTTTAGAACCATGTAGGTATTAAATGATGAAATTGTCCTCATCTTTCATCCCAGAAGAAAAACACAGCTTTAAAGCAGAGTTGCCTATTACACCCAACAAAGTCTGGGACCACCTGAGGCCAAAAAGGGGTTTAAGACTTCAAAAAGATCTTAGAAAGAGAGGTTACTGCCCTGAACAGATTAGCTGGTAAAAGCTGGCTTTGTTCACTTTATTTTGCATTATATAGTCCCTTTAAACACATTGTACACACAGAATGTAAGGATATTTAAGGTCTGTCTATACAATGGAACACAGACATGTTTCATTATAACAGTCTTTGCTGGGTTTATTAGTTTGACAGGAACCATGCATATTTTTAGGGGGTGCCTTCAAAGATAAATAACTCTTCCCAAAGCATAATGCAAAGCAGGATAACCAGAAAAATCTTCTTCATAACTTTTACTTTACCAACCTTTAACATACAGAGAGGTCCTTAAAACAATTATCCAATCAGCCACTGAAAAAAAAGCTGTATCATAAACTTAGAATGATTATCTGTGAAACGGATCCGTTATCTCGGCAAAGAAATTTGAAAGTGATTAATTAGATTTAGTGACGGAATAAACAGACTGCAGTGTTTTTTTTTCTTCCTATTCTTCCTTCTCCTCTGGGTTATCTTTCCATATGCGGTAGTTGAGGGCTGTGGCGAGGCACAGCCAGGACAGATAGGGTGCCAGGAGCAGGGAGGCGGTGCGGTTGATGGGATACCAAGACACCATGGTGGCTCCGACCGTCCCCGTCAGAAAGACGATCTCCACCATAGCCTGAGTTACACAAAAGGAGGCCATTTCAATGACTGTGTTGGGATTTCAAACACGGATCAGCATCTGTATTTATTTATTTATTAGTAAAACTTGCCCATTTCAGCTTGTGTGCACCAAAGAAAATTGGAGTCCAGGCCCAGTTCAGAGCGAGCTGTAGCCCATAAAGTCCCAGTGGAACCAGTGCATCCTCAGTGAATCCGCCGAGCTCTTTCCAGATCAGGTAGGAGCCATACCTGCATATAAAAAAAAAAAAAACAACTCCTTGTTGATGAAGGTAGCTCTCAGAGACAGAGGGATTCATCTGCTCCAACACTTACCCCATTCCTGTGTACAGGCACGTCCACACCACAGGAAACGCTTTGTTTGGTGGACGCCATGAGGGTTTGTTCAGAGTCTTATACCAGGTTTTCACCTCTTTACGTGTAATAAAGCCACCGTAGAGCCCTCCGACGTGCGGCAAGGCCGTCATCCCAATCATAGGCAGCCAGCTCTGAGATAAGAGCAAGTTGTGTTAAAACAGTTTACCCTTGGCTAAAGTTGCAGCTAGTAACACATCATTCAGAAATGTACACAAACGTTATCATTTGTCCAGAGACAGGAAACAATGTAATATTTATTTTCCATCTTCATAGCACGGCTGATTTCTAAGCGATCATTAATAGCATAGGAAGATGCATTTTGAACATATAGAAGACAAGCCGTGTCACTAGATATAATTTGGTGATTCAAACAAATGTTATGCAATTATGAATGATTGAAAATGGTTCACTGCAAGTCAGCAGAAATCATATGGATTTACCGATATTGCAGCTTTGAGTAGTGACTCATACTGATATTGATACAATATCGGTACAAATCATACTTTTGTTATTAATTTAGTCTAGAATGCCAGAAAAGGGTTGATAGAGTGATATTACTCAGGACACTAGTCAGCAACATTAGGTATGAGAAAAAAAAATTGACAAATGGGTCACAAAAACTAAAAAAAAAAAAAAAAAAAAGAAGAGATTAATGGTTTTATCTGTATGCTTATAACTGCAGGCTGACATTTTCAAAAATATATTTTTTTGGGCTGATATTAAAATTGGATTGGAACATCCTTTGTTGTCAATATATGGCCTAAAATCAGCTTCACTGAATTCACCATCAAATCTTATTAAGGAATGAATATGATCTTGATTGTGTGTTTTATACATATTTATAGGACACTATAGGCTTAATCAACTTGAGATAGAAACATTTTTTTTCATACAGATTTAGATAGAACTGAAGAATTATAATGCTAAAACCTAAAACAAGATAGCTTATAATGTGCAAATATAATATAATATTGACTAAAAGCATCTGAATATTGTTGATAAACTTTTTTTATTAAAATGTTTAACCAGTATGTATAACTTTTGCTGCATTAAGCACTTTATTTAACTAATGTTTTAGCTGTGCTATAGAAAAGTGTAGCAGTATAGTTTACTATTTTTTTTCTCTCAAATATACAGCTTTTATTTTTCGATCTTTGGCAGTACTGCTTGTAATTAGGGCTGGGTATTTTCGCCTAGGTTCCTGAATCGATTCGATTTTGATTAATACAGTTCTAAATCAATTAATTTCGATTCGATCTGTTTTTACAATAATGAAAGTGGTTCAAATGTGTTTCAAAATACTCATGTATTTTGTTTTTTTCCTGTCACATTAAACACAAAGTGCAAACTTGTAAATCAGACAATTAAAACATGAGATGTAACCAAAACTGTCTCAAAAGTGCAAACTTCTTTGTGAAAAGGGAAAAAGTGAAGCCTCACTCGAGCAAGCAAACGTGACACAGCAGACATTCATGAGCTGCATTATCTTCACTGCACAAACCATATGTGCAGCGTTGTCTGTAACAACTACAGGGTGTTTGCTGTTCAGCCCCCCCATTTGTTAATGTCTTCAGTCGACCTATTGGCTATATTTGCAGCTGTCTGGCTTGAAGTAATCTTGAGTGCATCCTTCCTGCTTATTTGAATGTGAACGTCACGCGGGTCACTATAAAATGAATCGATCTCATTCCCTAAACATTGATTTTGCAAAAATGTAAAGGAATCGATTCAAAATCAATTTTTTTTTTTTACCCAACCCTACTTGTAATGTGTTAATCTGAGAGTTTCTATATGCTGATCAGTTTGTTCCAGCTTCAACTTGTAACAGGCATAGCTATTAATCTACCTACCTCTAGTTAAAATGTACTTTATTTAAAGTAGGGGTCTTCAATGTTTTCCAGGCCAAGGACCCCCAAACTCATGTTGTAGAAAATAGTGTGATATCAAACTGGTCCTATAGTCACTACTACATAAGGAGCGATGTAACAAAAGTAATTTCACCCTGAATTTATTAAAGTATTTCTGATTCTGATTCCTGGTTGATGGGACAGGTGTTGTGAATGAAATGGTGCCCAGCTTGAAAGAGCTCCTGTGTGAAATACATACACTGGAATACATCTTCTGCCTCCATTTATCTGTTTACTACAGTGTGTTGAATTAATGTTCATGTGTATTCAAACACATTTCAATTAGTGGAAAAAATTGCAGAGGGAATATGAAAAAAAGTCTAATCAACCAAAAATTTTGCGACCCCCATACAGTACCTCAATGGACCCCCTGTTGAAGACCTCCGATTTAAACCCTTGTGTTTTGCTTTTATTAGATTAAAAAGCCACAGGCCTAGACTTTGAGCTGATAACTATGTGGATCCACCAGGAAGTATTTTATCATTAAACACGACCTTTGGGGTCAGCTTCTGGTATTAGATTTTAACTGGGAACTTTTGTTTTTTGGCTTGTTGGCAACTACAACGAATTTGTATATATCCGTCATTTAAGAAAATGACGGATATATACATTTATAGCGTAAAACAACTTGTACTATGAAAGCAAACGTGCAGATATTATGGAGTTATAGTAAGATTTAGCAGGTAGCATGAGAGCACAGTGGAGCTAAACTGAAAGCTAGCATTAGGCTCATGCGCGTTTTTTTTTACGATAAAACTTTTGTAAAACAATTAATCAAAGTTTCAGTATAACTAAGGCTTAAGGCTTACTTAAGGCTTCTCGAGAGGTTAAACTCTGCATCATGTCGCTGCTCTATTCATGAGTTTTTGGTTGTTGTAGTATTGAGAGGACTTACCATGTCTCAGCAGGGATGTTTTCTTATGTTTGGAGAATTAACGAAGAAAAGAAGAGCAGCAGGCAGACTCTGGCATGCCGATAGTCCGGAGATATGGCTGCTTTTAGGGGCAGGGCAGCCTTATCGCAGCGGTCACTCCTCTGTCCCTCCCTGGATCATCAGCCAAGGACGTGACGTTGCTGTGACCAACTGCTGGTCGCGAGGATATAAACCAACTTACGGTCAAGAGCCGCGAAAATGTTTTTTACTCTAACTGAGTTTAAAGGTTTAATATTACAGAAAGTAATGTCACAATTTCCTGTTCAGCACATTGCTTCTATTTTTCCCTGTCAGCGCTCCAGTCCAATGAGCCAAGATGGTTACCTTCCTATACTAATGATTTCGTTTCTAACCGCGACTGGACTATAAGAGACTAACGTTGGAAGCAAATACCGTAGTTACCAGACTATAGATCGCAGTTTTTTTTTTTGTTTTTTTTTTTTTTTTTTTCATAGTTTGGCCAGGGGTGCGACTTAAGTGTGAAATTATTAACACATTATTATATCATTCCACATGTTATTTTTTTCCACACTAAACCCCGAGAGTAAGCGTATCCTGTGTTGATAATTTCAACATTTGGGTTAACATATAAAAACAACTTCAAAAAAATGTCACCAAAAAGAAAACCATATTCTGTAGATTATAAAAATATTCAGCAAAAACGGTAATCATGCAGCCGAAAGAAAGTTTGGAGTTAGCAGAGTTGTTTAAACGTGACACCTGGGATGGAGATTAAATTCAGTAATTTGAAGTCATACGGGTGGTTTGGTAAACTTGCTGGCATGTTATGTATGCTAGAGTTATCTGAATAAGTATTCTTTTATTATGTTAACATACCAGGCACGTTCTCAGTTCGTTTTTATGTGTCGTGTAATGTTAGTAATTAGCCTGTTCTGGCCTCTATTCTATTTTTATTTAAAAATTTATCAAAGGAATTTCCCCCAACAATGCGACTTATATTCCAATGCCACTTATATATGCATTTTCCTTCTTTGTTATGGATTTTATGGCTGGTACTCTATAATCCATTAAATACGGTAATCAGCTGTCGTCACATTAGGGGTGTTCAAGTGATAAAGCAACAAGTTAGGGAAAAACGGTTGAGAAGAGAAGAAATACAAAAAAATTATTCAAAATGACTTAGTTGGAATAAGTGAAAGTGTAAACGAGTATAATATGCATAAAAACTATGTATTTAGAAAATAAAATAAGAAAAATTCTGCCTCCTTAAATAAAAAAAAATGTCTCTATGGAAAATAAATTGCCCATTGTATGTGTGACAACAGTTTGAATATTGATCAAATATTTTTGAAATTTCAGATTATCCTTTAGCACCAACCTTTGAAATGGTCTAATTGCAACTATAGGACATGGTTATTTAGAAAAAATTCACACCCTGCTTTTCAGTCTTTAGTTTGAACATTAAATGGAGAATAAAGCATCATTTTCTGTTTGATTAACATTTTTATACTACCTTGTGATTTGTTTATTGGCATGTGGCATGTACTTATATAGCGCTTTTATTCAAGTCAGGAGACTTCACCAAAGCGCTTTACACTACATTTATTCACCCATTCACGCTCACACTCACACACTGATGGTGGCAAGCTACATTGTAGCCACAGCTGCCCTGGGGCTCACTGACAGAAGCGGGGCTGCCGTACACTGGCGCCACCAGGCCCTCTGACCACCATCAGTAGACAATGCAGGTGAAGTGTCTTGCCCAAAGACACAACGACAATGAAAGTCGGAGTCAGGGCTTGAACCATCAATCCTTCGATTTCAGGGCAAACTCCTACATCCAACGTCACTGTCACCCTGTATTGTTATTACAAAAAAAAAAATCCAATCAGGTTGTAGTTGTAACACAACAAAGCTATAAAGGGTGTGAAAACTTTTGCAAGGCACCTTTCACCTATAAGCCCTATTCTCTTTAAGTGTGCTGATGATGGCTCCCAGCTGAAATGCTTTCTCCTTTTTTGCCTACATTAACCCTAAAGAATAATTTTCAATGAATTGTGCTTCCTGTCATATGCAATAAGAATGTGAATTACAAACATGAGAAATTAATGACTCAAGATGACTTAATAAATATTTATGCAAGATCTATCAGTAAGTTATTTTATAATCATGTGTAGTTTCACTAGGGCATCCTCATGCAACATGGTGTTATAATCTAAAGTGTAATAACAAGACAGCAGGCCTTCTCTTAATTTGTGAAGGATTTTTAATCGTTCATCTCTCTCCACAAGAGAGCAGAAGGTTTTAAACCAAAAGAAGTCAGGTTCTTTTGCTTTTATCTTCTGTTTAAGCTCTCCTAGATTAGCGGTTCCCAAAGTGGAGGGCATGAGACGCCTAACAGAGTGTAGCAAGAGGATTTTCAAAATCAACATGTGACTCCTGAGGTGTACCAAAAGGGACAAATGACAATATCAATGGCCCATGAAATAAAGAGATATCCTAATAAATAATAAAGAGTAACGTTAATTGATCATTAACTAATTACATTACCATTACATCATAAAATGTGTAGTAAAATAATAGAAATTTCACTCTACATTTTCAAAAATAATGTGTATTTTTTGGGGTTGCCAATCTCTGGCACTGTGGAAGTGGTTGGAAACTCCTGGATGACTTCAACCATTACCATAAAGTGAAATGATTCTTTTTCCTTTTTCTTACTTAAAACAATAGTTTCTACCTCCAGCAGGAACTGCAAACTTAAAAAAGAAAACTGAATCTGCAAGTAAAAGCGTCTAGGAAAGGTCCTTTGTTGAAGTATTACAGTTTCTATAGATTCACTGTGGCTAATCTAAAATAGCACAATATTGTCATAATCAGAGGGAATATTTTTATTTTTGAAAAGCTTTAACATGTTCTAGTTAGCAACAATTTATACATTACCTCTTGAAGATTTTTACAGATAAAACCCATACAAAATCATTGGTGAAGTCAAATTAAGTCTCACTTTAAGGTTACATTAATGCAAGAGATATTCTGATAACTTGGAGAATCAAATACACGCTACTTGCACAGAAAAGCCTGCATTTCCAATTATCATTCAGTCAGCTTATTAGATATAAGTTTTCCATCACCCAGTTATTGTGGATCTTCTTGTTATCATTGCTAATCAGCTTAAAAATGTATCAAAATAAAGCTGGTCTAATTTCTACATGATTTATGTCTAATTGCTTGGGGTCTAAACTCACAGCAATAATGATCATGAGTTAAAGCCCTGCTGGGAACTTTCTATGTGGAGTTTATCTGTTCTTCCTATGCATCTGTGATCCTAATGTACCTAAAAAGAGTGAGCATAGTAGTTGTCCATCAGGCAACAGACGTGTTGCCGGTTTCATCTTCTATGTTTTTAAACATCCTATAGAAATGACTGAAAACAAATTCCTGAGTTGTCCCCTACTCTTCTTTTTCATCAGGGTTGTCTCTCCATATGCAGTAACGGATGGCAGTGGTGTAACACATCCAAGCAAGATATGGTGCTAAGAGCAGAGAGGCGGTGCGATTAATGGGATACCAAGACAGCATGGTAGCTCCAATTGCCCCATCCAGAAGCACAATCTCAAGAAAACCCTAAAATAATAAGAGAAAAGGCTAATATTAGACAATCCAGAATTATGAAATTCAAATCTGATATTTAAAAATAACTCAAATCGACATTTATGTTTTAAACATACCCATTTTTGACTGTGTGCACTGAAAAAAAGAGGAACCGATGCCCAGTTCAGAGCTAGCTGCAGCCCATAAAGTCCCATTGGAGCCACAGCATCCTCAGTAAAACCTCCAAGCTCTTTCCAGATCAGGTAAGAACCATACCTGTATGAAAAAAGAAACATGAATCTATTATTCCTGATTATTAACCCTTAATCCTGCCTTTCTTATAAGCATTTTCTTTCTATGAATAAGAATGAGTGCAAGAAAGAAAGGCTTTTTATTCCTTAAAAATGGTGCATTTCCCAGAGCACACACGGAAAGCGTGCACAGCTGTCCCTGCAAACAGTCTCACTGTACAATTATTAACTTTATTAACACTAAAATCCCTGATATCTGTCAAGTGAAAAGTGCTCCAATATAATATTTTTGGTGTTACTGTTAATTACTGTTGAAAAGCAAAATAAAAAAAATATTAATAAAGATAAAAAATGGTTAAATCTATTGGCTTTGTTTAAATAATCTTTTATTTCTTTTCATCTAGAATAATAGTGTAGTATTTATATCTGCCTAAGATACATGTCTCGAAAATAAATATATAAATAATAATGATAAATGTTGTTTCATATATTTAGATATGTTACCACACTAAGGAAAAGTTCTAAGTATATAAAGTTTGTCATTCTTTATCAGTCATGCATTCAAACTAAACATCAGTTAACTTAAGTGGGTTTGAAGATCCACTGACTAAAATTTTGCAGCTGCATATATTTTAGAATCTATCTGTTTTTAGTGCATTGGGGATGCATGATTAAAGATGTAAACATATTTTAAATACATTAGGAGTTGAAATATAGCTATAAATAGTACGTTTTTTTTTCTTCCATAAGGCCATTTACGGCCTTGTATTTTTTGCTCCTACCTAAAAAGTTAAAAATAACCTCTGCGCCAGGATGTTAATGGGCTCATAAAATCATTCAGGTTCACTGAGAACTGATAAGGTATCATTTAGTGCTGTAGTTTTTCAGTCTAGTTTTTTAAACATTACCTCAGTTGTGTGCAAAAGGACACCTCTGAAAATGGAGTGCAGCCATAAGGTGTAACCAGTAGTCTAGTTGTAAAAAAGAAGGGGGATGGTGGAATAATTTTTTTTTTTGGAAGCACACACAGCCTAACTAATAGAGTCTATTAACCTAAAGCAATATGCATGGTTTGGTTGTTACATGTCAGGTACGCCGGTCATTGACCTTGACCAAGGCACCTTACAGTAGAACTGCAGTCAGTCAGTCCCTGGACTGGCAAGGTTATCACTGCCCCTACATAGTTAGGGACAAATGCAGAGGGAAAATTTCCCATTGGGATCAGCTTCATAGTCATGACAGGCCACTTGTTAGATTTTATTTATTTTCCTCAGCCTAATCGTACGCCCACAACCTGCCAAATGTTGAAAGGGCAATATTATTGCCATTACCAATAATATATAGTAGAAATGTTGCACATTCAGAGATAAAATGTCACAGGGGACTGGATGGGGGGATGGTCATTTAAGAAGGTTTATTTTTAAGATTTTTTTAAAAAGGGGGATGCCATCCCTCCTGGACTCTAGTACTGTGTGTAAAACTTACCCCATCCCTGTGTACAGACTAGTCCAAACCACAGGGAACACTGCATTCGGTGGGCACCATGAGGGCTTCTTCAGGTTTGCATACCAGGTATAGACCTCCTTGCGCCTGATGAACCCACCGAGTATCCCCCCCACATGGGGAAGGGCTGTAAACCCAATCATTTGCAGTGACATGGTCTGAAACGAGAAAAGTTTCAAGTGATCAGTGACTCCAGCGAAGCCTTCATGCAGTAACTATACAGCGCTGTGAAAAGTAGTAACCTCCAGACAAACCTCTTCTGTTTTAACTTTCTTGTCCCATTTAGATGTTTCACATATGATGCATGTCACAACTAGTTTTCAAAGGTATTATCTAGTTAATAAGCAGATTAGTGCAATCCAAACTAATCTGGCCCAGTTAAAAAAAACAAAAAACAAAAAAAACAACTAATCAATAGAACAATAATTTGATTATTTAGATTAATCATATTAAAATAATCTGACAATAAAGCCATGTTGTGTTTTCATCTTTCATGGTTTTGGAGATACATATGTTCTCCAGGTTAGTTTTTCTCATTTATCTGCCCTACTACCGTAATGAATTTGTATGAGCGAAGTTCATCGGGTGAGGTCAGCTGGCGTGGCTGCATTTTTCCGACTGCTAGTTTACTAGACACAAGTGGTAGGAGGTATGGAAGAGAGCAGGGAGTTTGCATAGTTTGTTCTGTGTGTGTGTGTGTGTGTGTGTATGTGTGGCCCAGTGACAAACCCATCAACCCACAGTTCAGTACCACACCTACCATTCAATGGCTGCTGAATAGACAGTGATGGATGTTTTAGTTTTATACTACTAATTTCTGTGTGAAAACACCTTTAAATCTGGCTGATATCAATAATCACTACATATAATAATAATAATAATAATAATAATAATAATAATAATAAAGCAAAAGCAGAGTTGAGAGGGTTAGGGTTATCTTTCCTTTTTGTGTAATGGAATATAACACCTGACAATATAATAAAGGCTGCATAAAATATAAATATGAACAAGGTTAATCACTGAACTGCTACTTTTTAACATCTGATGGCTTTTTTTATTTTTTTATTATTTTTTATTTTTTATAATTCTACATTATAAAGCCAGACTATGGAAATTACCCTGTGATCAGATTCACCATCATCATCAAAGTAAGATTTATTTTTTTAGAAAACATTATTCAAATAAAACATTTTGCTATAATTTGTCTCATAAATCAACTAAAAAGTTTCTTACCGTCAGCCTGTTTGTAACAAAGCAACACGCGGCCTCTCTCTCAGCTGTATGGCTTCTGGACGTTAAAGGTATATCTGACGCTCCCAGTCTCTAAAGAATGTAAACAAGGTTACATCAACGCGCTCTGATCAACTATTGGCTGAAAGCCTAAAATCCAGTTGAAGGTTAATAGATAAATTGAGTAACGCGTAAACTGGCCATGGGTCAAACAACCCATAATACCTTTGTTTCCTGTTTAGCCAGTTTTTTTTTTGTTTGATTTTTGCTGAGATTACAAAACTTTTCAGATAGTTCCCTCCTCCCTGCTAGCCAGGCAGGTTGTGTGCTGCGTTCACGGTACCCTGAAAATCACAGTACAAATCTGTGATTACATGCTGTGGAAATGAAACGGTAGGGGTTTCCCTTTTTTTTCCTCTTTTTTTTCTTCTTTTTTTTGAAAGACCCCCTGCAGTTTGCGTATTGCCGTAGAATAGTTGATCTGGATCATGTTCTTTGATTTCTCTGAATTTAACAACCTTTTCTAATGAAATTGAAGAATATGGGAGCAATATTATAGAAGAAAATCGTTACCATATTTCAAATGAAAAAGCATTTTCAGAAATGCTTTTTTATTTTAAGAATGTGGCTGCATTGTTTGACTCATAAATTAAATTAGTAATCAATAATCCTGTTTGCATTTTTATTTTGTTCTTTAACATTGCTCATCCTTTTACTTAATTAAAATGAAAAAGAAAAAGACATTTGAGATTTATTTTTCAAAATGTACCCAAGCAAATACAAACCAAAATTCAATTTGCATTTTCTTCTTTAAGACTGCACATTTTATGCCATAATGTAAAACAACAAAAGATCAAACTTATGACAGTAATTTAGCTCTATAATGTAGTATTTTTTCACCACCTTTTATAGGCATAAAATAGATACACTATAATGCCAATGTTGGATTCTCATTTGGTTTTGTGGACAAGCATTCACATTTGCCAGGCAGATTTGTTCAATCTGGATGAGTTTATGAAAAGAAACAACTGATTATTTAATGTGCAGGGTGCTATCTAAAGAAAAAGATGGGCCATTTAGTGCTTTCCGTTGGTTTGAATTCCAGGGTAAACCCAGTTTTGAAGCACTTTCTGTATTATTAAACAAAATGAAAAGGTGTTTACTTATCCATGGGTTTTATTAAAATCTTTCAATAGAACTCATAAAAAAATCCAAAACTTTAACGATCAAACAATGGATGGAAGGTTGGAAATTCAAAATAATCAATTTTGAAAAGACCTTAGTTTCCAAAATGTTTTATTCTATCTTTTAAACAATGAAATATGGCATAAAGAGAACAGAAACATCTGTAATTACTTTATTTTCATCTTTATCCAAATCAGGAAACATTTTTGAATTATACGCTATGCTTTGTGTAGGAACATTTGGTACCTTTCTATGGCCTAAAGTTGGGATTTTTATATTACTCCTTACAGAAGTATTCTCACTCCTTGAACCTTTTAACTTTTTTGTTACCTTACAACCACAAAATTAAAGGAACTTTTTTCGTTTTGTTCTTGTTCTGTCTTTAGCTCTATCATATTAACTGATCAGTTTCTTTGTTCCTATGCTTCCCCATAGCATGATTCTGTCACTTTATTTCTCATTGGGGATGGGGTGTTCTGAAAATACCAGTTTTGTGGTATAAAGAATAATTAGTATCAACAAAATCCTAATGGGAGCCTGCTGGCTGCTTTTCTGTTGTGCTCTTTGTCCGGGCTGTCAGTGTAGACATGGACAGGTCTTGTACAGGAAAGGCTACAGGCCCATGTTTAAAGGAATAGTACACCCAAAACATGATTAGCCTTCATTTTCTACTCACCCCCATGCTGAACAACACTCTGGAGTACTTTTTT
>NW_015151730.1:95599-96804 GCF_000732505.1 Cyprinodon variegatus
ATTTCCAAGGAAAGGAGATAACTTAGACTTGTCAGTGAAGAGTTTTGTAAAACCAGAATTAATTTTGAGCATAGTACAGGATATCTGTATAACCAATAGTTATTACCTTTATGCTTTGAAATTGAGATAGAAAAATTAGGATATAATGAGGACTTTGAGAAAAAGATTAAAAATTATGGGATGATCACAGCCTAGGAAAAGTCTATTAACGTTTGTAGCGGTAGATAAATCTAAACCTGTTTACAGGCCTATCATTTTTTCAAAATGTGAAAATCTTTTTCTTTGAGTTTCTAACCTCCCCAGCTAAGACTTTCCCCATTGTAAATATAAACCTGTCTAAGTTTTATGTTAAAACTTAGACAGGTTTAAAAAAGAACTACTAAAAAACTACTAAAAAAAGATACTAAACTGTCTTGATAGATTATGCTATATTTGCACATTTAACATCTTTTTATGTAAATATACCTTAAATTCCACAGCGCTGGCCATTAATTACAGTAATAGCTTTTTTTTTTTTTTACGTGCACTTCACTCTAATAAATAAAGATGAATTAATACAAAATTACCTTGTAACATCCTTGCAGTGGTTTATTGAGGTTTTTCTTTCACCCAGTGGATCTAGAAAAACAGTTTTTTTGTCTCCTGGCAAGATCACCTAAATATAGTGTCAAAAATTAATAAAGATACTGTAATACTATAGTTATAGTTTTTCAGCAATAAAATGCAGACTGCATCAGTATGTACACACACACAACCATCCACACAGATGCATACACTATGTTTAAATATACATACATACATACATATAAAACCCAATACCATCAAGTCTTAAAAATTAAAAAATAATTACCACCAGCATCCAATGGTGACCCGCATTGACAATGCCCACGATTAACTTGTATAGCTGTGGGACTATCTGTAAGATAATTAAATAAAAAATGCCAGGTGATTAATGCATATTGTGATGTATTAATTTGTACTTTAACCTGAGATCATATTTTTTAATACCTTTACTTTGGGTTTCAGTCCATCCCAAATGCGGGTCATTTCAAAAGTGTCCACGGCACATGCCCTGTCTGCGTTGTTGTCATTATATTTTTTAATAAGCAGGGACAGATATGCATTGATAACCTGAAATTTAAAACGAAAGGTTCAAAAACATATTTAGAATTAACAAAGATAATGCAAATTTTGTGTGCCTGACT
>NW_015151730.1:101443-104869 GCF_000732505.1 Cyprinodon variegatus
ATTGCGTCGACTCGTTGACTCGAAGGCAATCCCTCACACTAAGCATGCTTGTAGCGACAGTGGAGAGGAAAAACTCCCTTTTAACAGGAAGTAACCTCCAGCAGAACCAGACTCAGTCTGAGCGGCCATCTGCTGAGGCCGACTGGGGTTCAAGGAGACTGAAGCAGACAGTACTAAAGTATATAAGGAAATCTACCCCAAACGCAGGTTTATGAGTGACTTCCCATTTTAACCTCACCCATTGTATGCAAAAGACTACAACAACTGACCATTTAAATGGACTTATCACCCCTTTTTACATTTTTAACAGAAAGCCTTGAGATTGAAGTAAAAACAGCATTCTAGGTGCATCAAAAAAGCCAGCTCATGATTGGAGATCCTCTGGACGTGCAGGAGGTGGGAAGCAAATGGATCCTAACTAAATTAACACCTCTGTTGGATAATGTTCAGTGGTTTCAAAGTACACACATTTGTTACTTAAGTTGACGCCATGTTATGAATGCTGGCGTACCATAAAGAATAAATTATGAACAGTTTAGTTTGTGCCTTCAAGTCGTTGCCCATAGGAAGACGTTACGGAATATCTTCAGAACAGCTCCAAATGACACAAAACTCATATGGGTGAGTAGAACATGATGTAATAATGTAAAATCAAGGGGCCAGTGCAAAAAAATAAAACGGTGTTCCCCTTTAATGCTGATTTTGCACAGTTTCTAACTTAGTCCGTTAAATAATATGCTGCTGTCATTTTGCACATCTCTGATATTGCTGGTATTTTCAAATTACTGTAAAAATGTCCATAGCTGTATATTGGTTATTTACTCTCCAGGTGCACAATTTTACACACTTTACAGTAGTATTTTATTGTTTATCTTTTAACTCTTCACTAGTATGTTATTCTTATACATTTTTCTAAGATCCTTATTTGTGTGAGAATTTTTTCTATAATCTTTTTGCTGCTGCAAACACCAGAATGTCCCCATTGTGGGACAATAAAGGGGTTTTCTATTCTNTTCTATTCTATTCTATTCTGTTCTATTCTATTCTATTCTATTCTAAAATTCCTTTTTTCTTTTCTGTTTTTTTTTTTCATTATCAATGCTGTACTTTTAAAGTTTCCTCAGGCTTTTAATTACATCTTTTAGGAAAAGGTGATCTATCTGAGAGGAGGTTAGGGATGCTCCAGTGTCTCCCAGTGCTCCTCCTCCCAGACACACCTTTTTCCTCCCTGGTCCTCCGGCGTTCCTTACCTTCTTTCCGCTCAACTCAGCCTCGTTGACTGGCTGTGAACTCTCACCCCAGCTGCTCGGGAAATGTCATACAGGCAGGGAGGCCCGTGCTGCAGTAGGGGGGCGTAATAGGAAGAAAAAAAAATAACATTTTCTCCGCACTCAGCGCATCATTCAGCAGAGACTTTTCCGTCAGAGTGCCACATCCCGCTCCTGCTACCACCGCCACCAGCAGCAGCAGCAGCCGCAGATATCGCATCGCAGCCTCGGTGCTCGTTTCGCATTAAAGCTGAAATATATTCATAATAAAAAAAAGCCCTGGTATGGCAGAAATGTGAGTAGCAGCCCATCACTGTCGTTCTCCTCTTGCCTGCCGTGCATTGATGCAGCAGTGATCCGTGTGTTGGTTCATTCTGCTGGGCTTCAGCTCATTGACAGGGAGGATCACAGCCTCGCTCCGCTCCTTTGGAAAGTATATATATAGATATAGATATCTATCGGGCTGTGTGGTTGATCAGAGGGGGTGTGATGTGCATCATTTCTGTGTGTGAGTCTGGCTGTAGCTTTAGCTGATTAGCTGCTCGCAGTGCAGCTGTGTGTCTCCAGTCAGATGTGGAGGCCCAGGTTAGAGCAGCAGCTCACTGCGGGGAGGCTGCTGTGTGCAGCATGCTGCCACAATAACATAAAAATGCACACATGAATGCATATGAGATGAGTGCAAGATTTAACTGCTGCTTGTATTTTGTGATTCCTGATGTGAGGACCTGCAGCTTGATTGGAAACTCTGTCTGAACTCTCTGCACAAGCTTGATTGGATGGATTATTCTCTTTTATTGTATGTCTATATAGGTTTGCACACTTTAATAAGATTCTTGTCTTCTTAACTGGGAGATTTGCTGGATGGTTGATATGTGCGGGCATAAGCTGATAAAGAACAGGTGGTGAATGAACATCTGGTTTGGACAGAGGCGTAGCTAGAACATTTTCATAAGGGTGGCCAGGCAATAACCAATGTATACTGAGGGGGTGCCGAAAGTGGATAGGCACCAGGTTTAAACACAGCGTCCATATTTCTAAAAAAAAGACAAACTATAGTAAATAGATGCATATATTTAAACATCCGTCTAGATAAATGCTATATTGGATAAAATTCTTTGAATTCTGGAGCGAACATCTTTTCCATCATCATTACTTACCTACTTTTATCAATATCATTCTGCATTAAATTTATATTTACAAGTATTAATATCTACATAAAATAATGATTTAATAGGATTTTGTTAAAATAGTTATTTACATAATCTATGATTTCACTGAAGACTCTTAAACATCATTTTGTCTTTATGGCATATAACAAAAAATCTAGTTCTGAAAGAGCATAAATTCTGTACTAATCATCTCTAATGTTCGTATATTGATGTGCATAATTAACCGCAGTCTTTTTGTTGTCAGGTAATTGTTAATATATATAAAATTAAAATGCTTTGAATATTCTACTTGAGAGAAAGAAATTGTAGGGATGGCCAGTGATTGGCTAAGGGTGGCCATGGCCACCCCTGGCCCCCCATCTAGCTCTGCCCCTGGGTTTGGATGATGCTGGTGGTTGATGTGGTCAAGCTCAGGTGGTATCAGGGTTCCTATATTTTTGTTTTTTACACCAATTTTGATTGGTTGTAGACAGACTGAACTGTGACCCTGTTCAGCCTGAATTTAAACTTGTTTAGAGTCCAAAAAAGTTGCGAAATACTAGGGCTAAAACAATTAACTGGATTAATTGATTACTGAAATAATCATCAACTATTTTAGTAATCGATTAATTGTGAAATGGAGCATAAAGACTGTAAACATGCCTTTAGCAGACAGAGCGACCCACTTAGAGCAGTAATTAAAACAAAATTGTAAAAAAATATATAAACATTTTGCATTTAAGATAAAAAAAAACAACAACAAAAAAACCCTTTTGATCTGTTAATATGTTCAATTCAGAACTCCTCAAGTGGAACATTTTAGTTTCATCTGGTTTAATTTAGAAAAAAATCTTCTTAAAGGAGAAGTTCGGTTTTTTACACTTTAAGCCCATTTTCTGTAGTGTCCAGGATGAAATCGAATGATGGACACCAAAAGTTTGACAATTGCTCCTGTCTCTGCTTTTTGGCTCATTTAGAATCAACCCCTGGCTGCTTTAGAATGGCTAGCA
>NW_015151730.1:104879-120710 GCF_000732505.1 Cyprinodon variegatus
AAAAAAAAAAAAAAAAAAAAAAAACTTTTGATCTGTTAATATGTTCAATCCAGAACTCCTCAAGTGGAACATTTTAGTTTCATCTGGTTTAATTTAGAAAAAAATCTTCTTAAGTTGTGTGGTCCTCTGTGTCCTTTTTTAGTTGATTTATTATTGTATTGTGTTTATGTATTGTTGTGTTGTATTGTTGGTTATTATTTGTTATGTAGAGCACATTGGAAACATTTTCTGTTGTTAAATGTGCTATATAAATAAAGTGGATTGGATTGAAGGAACCTTTGACTACCCGATTATTAATTGATTAATAAGATAATAATCGATTTGCAAAATAATACTTAGTTGCCCTAGAAATGACCCCTTTTTAAATTTTCGATAGATTTCACTATTCAGTTTGTTGGTCAGAGATAAATATTTGTAGGAGCGATATTTCTGTTGTGCAGTTAATCTTAAAATGTTGGTAGTTATTACCCTAAAGTTATGTTTTTTATTTGTATTCTTTAATAACATAACATTTTCAAGTAATCCTATTTATGTACCATGTCAATGTCATCTACAAGCATAAATTCTTTATTATCTTGATATTCTAATTGTTTGTGATTAAATGTAAACTAATAATCCAATAAGTTATGAAGCAGGATGCTCACACTGGTTCCTGATTTTTAAGTTTGGATAAGAACATTTCTGTCAGTTTTTATAGGTAATTCGACAAACTTTGATCTATAATTTCTCATACACAGATGCATTTATGGATGTTATTGAATGGAAGGATGGATATTTAGATAGATGGATAGTTCTTTGTATGTGCTTTGTTATCCATTTTAACTGGACCTGATTTAAAAAGGTCCAATTTATCTTGAATATGTAGTAATGGAGAATTCAAAAAAAGTAATAAAATAGCTTCATGTTGAATTTTGCATGAATGACCATTCAGGCAGCAGGTAAAAAAAAAAAAAGTTGGATAAAAGGTGAAAAAGTATGAGTAGGCAATTTAAAGACAAGTCATATGATTTTTGATTTAATCGATATATTAATGCAGTTCGTTTATTAAGCATTAGTTTGTTTATTTTTCCTTTTAGGAAATGAAACTCTGAAAAGCCGAATGTTTTTCCCATGCTGAAATATTTTATTCTTCACTGATCCAGACAAGAAAAATAATACAGGAAACCTCTGCTCTTTTAATCACATGTAGAAATCCTGCATTATGAGGTAATTTTAGCCTTAAATCTTCTATCAACAGATGGATAAGCAATATGAGTTTTTTGATTAGAGGAGATAAAGACTGAACTATTTTGCCAAAATGACAAAAGGTGAGGCTTTCAAACCTATGAACACTGTAAAGATGGTCAAGCATGGACGTGGTAGCATTATGCTGTGGGGAATGTTTTTCTGCCATTGGTCGGCTTTTATTGCAAAAACTGGATGTAATTAGAAAAGCTTGGGCTACCTTCAGATTCACCTCTTATTAACAAATAAATGGTTAAAACTCAGACATAACTGGGTGTTTAAACAGAAAGACAAATGCATAAGTATTTTTTTTGTCTATTTGTTCCACCTAGAAAAAAATGCATGTCATGAATCTTAAATTAGTCACATTCATTCTAATTGTTGATTGTATATTTGACCATAATTTAAAATTGATCTTTTCAGGGGACAGAGCAGTCCTCCTCCCTCGAAGATGTCTGCACAGGAGGCTACTTGGCCTGTGAAGCAGCTGCCCAGTAGAAGATCCTGGGATTGAGACGTGAATCCCTTTACACTGATGGCCTGGACTGAGTAAGAAGCTCAAGACTGAATCCCTGAAAGAGCTCATTATTTTCTTTTTTTCTGTTCCCTGTGTGTTTGTAGGCATGTAGTTTCAAGCTGACAGTGATCTTATTCTCCAGGTTTCAGCTGACCTGCTGAAGCTATGGGGAGCTGCTGGAGCTGTCTTTACAGAGACCCCATCCGAGACAACCATCTCACCAAATTTAAGGTCCTTTTTTAATCCTTATCCCCCTAAAATGGTTTGTACATAGTGCATAATCTTTATACATGCTTAACCAAAAGTAGTGAGGATATAACATTTAATTAGTAGCATTAAATGACCTTTGATCTTTGATCCAGTGATCTTAAATATTCACTCAATTAGCTCAAGATTAGCGCTACTTCATCATATTTTTGATTATGTGAAAGTAAAAATGATCCTTTGAAGAAATTACTCAAGAAAGAGTAAAAAAGTTTTTGGCAAAAAGTCTACTGAAGTACTGAGTAACTGATCGACTGACTAACCCTGATCTTAACAACTGATTTTTTTAAGTGATATGCAAATTCTGGTGTTTCAAAGATTAAGATAAAGATAAAATATAAAATAAATTAAAGTATACCATTTACTGTATTTTTAATTGAAGGTATAGTGGAGGATTTTCGTACATTTTTGTATAGACACGCCCTCTCCATTTTTAAAAAGATAAATGCACTTGTCTATTAAACGTGTGCGAGGCATTGCACAAGCCCGTTTCTTCTTGAGGAGGTGCGAAGACACAGTGATAAGATGGATCTAATCTCAGCCATATTTATATATATTTATATATAAAACTTTATCCCTACAAATGAGACCACTGGTACATTAAAGCATCATGGCATGCTTGTATGTGTGTGTGTCCTGATATGGAAATGAGGACATAATTCCGAAGAAAATAAGGTTCTGTGGCCACCTTATAACGATGCAGATTACAAAAAAATAAACTTATCTTCCATAGAAAGTTAGAATATAGAGGAAGATAACTTTTACTGGCAGTAATGTGAAATGGATTTATCCAAATAGCATGCCAAACTTTACCTGTCAAGTAGAAACTTTGCAACCGAGGCATCAGTTGGAAGCATGACCTGTGCTTTCAGCGTACGCCATCGCGTGAAAGAATCTCCCAAAAAACACTCTGGTCTTGTTTCTCTCTTCTGAGGCCTTTCTTTTCTTCTTATAAACTTCATAGACACTTTTTCTCTTATGAGACTCTGCCTTTTTGAAAGAACCGCAGTGAGAAAGGCAAGCTTCAATGACTGGCTGAAACTGTAGCTCACCACATAAAAGTGCACATTTGCAGAAAAAGCCAGCTAACTGAGGGCCAAAATGATTGACAATTAGGCGGACCATCTATTTTGATGATCCACCTGGAAAAAGAACATCCTTCACTATACCTTTAACCTCTAAATGGTAGGAGAGACTCAGCAGGAGCCTTTAGTAGAAAAAAGAAGAGAATGTTTCTTTTAACGTTGCGTATTTGTTTAAAACAAGCTTGTTTTCATTAAGTGAAGCTATACACAATGGATGGAGAAACCAGAAATATGAGACCAGTGATGTTTTATCATATGTTTACTCAAGTACATATAAAAATTATGTAGTAAAATATTTGTTTGTTTCTTTGCTTTTCTTCCAAAAAGTTACTCAAGTTAATCTTACTAGTAAATACCCATCTCTACTAGCCAGATTGTTTTTTTGGTGAAATTGATTTATCTCAGTTGAAGCAATATGACCTTTATCCAATTGTTTTCACCAAACAGTGATTTTATTATTATAATTATTTTTTTGACATTCCAAAATAAAAAAAAAAAACTTCTACTAACACCACAGAATAAGACAGATTTAATGCTCCAATTTTCTCAAAGCGATGAACCAAATAATTGGCTAGGACCCATGTAAGACATGTCAAGTACCTAACCCTTTTTTATACAAATAAACTGAATCTGCATTTGTCAACAGGTTACTTCCTGCATGTTTTTTGATGCCCTTTTTCCTAAGTAATGATATAATAATAATAAATTATTTAGGTAGAAAATGGATAGATTTGCAGCATTAGCTAATGTTCTGGTGCAGCATTAGTTATACAAAAATGAAACAAAAAGAGACACATTCAGATTCTGCATTAAACACCAGCTCAGCACATCTTTTCTTAAAGAGAAGCAGGGAAGAAATAAAAAAATTACATGACAATAAAAACAAAAACAAACAAACATTAAGGTAAGATTGGTGTCTGCTTTGCCTTCACTTAAACATCCCTATCTTGATGTCATTCTGTTTCGCCAACCCTTAGGTCATCAATGTGGACGATGAAGGAAACGAGCTGGGCTCTGGGATCATGGAGCTCACCCAGACTGAGCTCATTCTTCACACTCGCAAAAGAGACGCCATTCGGTGGCCGTATCTCTGCCTGCGACGCTATGGCTATGACTCCAACCTGTTTTCCTTTGAGAGTGGTCGCCGCTGTCAGACAGGGCAGGGTGGGTAACAGTGTGTCACTTGATTATAGAGGAACTTATGGTTGAGTTCCCTTAACCCCTCTTTTTATGCTTTTTAAACTTTTTTTTGGTCAAGCATTAATTTAAAGACAATTTTAGGTGGTTTGTAAAAGCAAAATATGAGGTATGACTCCTTTAAACGGCCTATATCATGCAAATTCAACTTTTGAAAGCTTTTAACTGAGTTATAATTCTTTTCATTCATCAAAATCCTGACCAAAGTGGTATTTTATTCATGACTGTCAATTCTGCTCTGTGAGCAGAAGCTCCTCCTGTCCTTGAATCGGGTTGTCCATCACTGTTGTACTTGTAACAGTGATTTCCCCTCCAGGTAGGACCTACCTCGAAGGTCCTACCTTTCTCCAATCAGCTAGCAGTGATGTTAGGATGATTGTCTCTGTTCAACGTTCAGACAAATTGGCTGTTTTTGCACCTAATCTTAAGTTACAGCAACTGCCATTTAATTTAAACAGATAATGTCTGTCATAAAAATGTGCTTTTAGCTGCGATAGAATCTCAAGCTTTGTTCAGCTTTCAGAGGAGCCCTATTGCCAGAAGTACCATGAGACAGTGCTGTAGGGATGAACAAGTACCAGATTTTTCCAACCCAAGAACAAATACAAGTGCGTTTATTTTAGTACTCGCTGTTACCAAGTACTAATTCCCATACTATTCTCTGATATTCAAAGCGTACAAAGGTAAACATTTGTCCTGAATCTGGTACGGTTCAGATACAGTTTTATTTTTCTCCTTACAGCGTTGCTCAACATAATTTGCTGTCTTCCTTCATCAAGAATAAGCTTGATTTGAGTTTTGTTTTCAAACCAGCAGAGCTAATGCAGGAGTTAGTTCAACTTCTAAATCTCTGCTTTTGCTCATCATAGTAGATTCATTTGGCCTGCCGCTTTGTTAATCCATGGCATAATCATGGAGGGATGCATCCGCAGGGCTGCTGCCATCAACAACTTTGATTATAGATGATGGAGCTGGGTGTGTTTTTCAGTGCTTAGTCCTGTTTCTCTCCTAGACATAGCTGTGGGCTCAGCCTTTACATTGGTGAACCATATGTGCCAACTTTTATTATTTCTGTAATGAAAACTGGCTCAGTGTTAATCTGCTTAACTGTTTCTTTCCCAGACAGAGCCACCTATGGAGTGTTGTTGACCATTACGTTTTCTAACAATGAAAGTATTTAAAGATTAGTGCTTCTATGTTCCTCTTTTGTGCGTCTTGTGTCACTTGTGCATCTGCATAAGCGAAGGTTGCTCACACTGAGTCTGGTTGTGCTGGAGGTCTCTGTTTTTTTAAAAGGGATTTTTCCTCTACCACATGCATGTTCGATGCGAGGGATCACAGAAGACTCAACCAGAGTTTACTTGGAAAAACTGTAGCCAATATGTCCGCATTAATACATTTGTATCTGTTAGGGTTGTAACGATACTAAACTTTTCAACTCGATACCGATACTAAGGAAAATATTCGATATTCAATACCATTTTCAAAAACACAAGGATAAAAACAGACTTCAAAATTCAACAGAAATATTTTCATTGATAAATAAAATACAATAAATAAATTCAATAAACAATAAGAACAATATTTTGAGGTTGTATGCTGTGCACAATATTAAGCAAGCTTGATAAAAAAACTTCTAAAAATAAAATCACGTGTTCCTTCCTTGGCTATGCTTTGCACACATAGCAATGACGCTAGCCAAACCAGTTAATAAACAAAAATAATTCTCAGCAGCTGCACCTGTTACAAAAAAAGCCTGAAACTGAAATGCGCACAGAATTATTCAACCAGACAATTTTCAGAAAGTGCATTTTCCTCTATTCTGCACTTTAGATGAATGACTGTTTAGGTGCCACTGGTGGTAGCACTGTATCGATACTTTTGAAAATGTGTATCGTATCTGGATACGTTTCAGTATCGATACTTTTGACAACACTAGTATCTGTAAAGTGTATGTTAAGTGGCTTGATATAAAAAAACAGAATAGAATTGAAATAAAACAAAAGCATGATACAGGACTTTGAAAGCAAACGATGAAAACCTATTGACCGCCATAGGATTCTCTGTGCTATGTTCTGAAAAAGTGAGAATGGAGGTTTACTGTCTTTCTTGTGTCTGGTGGCAAGATGACTGTTAGTTGTCATTTATCTTTTTTGTTGCAGGTCTGGTTGTTTTAATGTTTCTACTGATTTCTTTAAGTGTAGATATGTTCAGGTTTAGCTGGACTGTAACTTTCACAGCCTTTCTTGAATTCAATTCTCTCTCATCTTACTTAGTTGTAAGTAAGAGTGGTCAAGATAAAGTGCTCCTTGTAAAAATAGTAATTTTCCAGTTTTATAGACATTTCTTTTATTTATTTTTCAGTAGGAAGAGCCTACTGAAAGTGTAGGGCGGTGTTCCTGCTTGGAGACCATCATGAAATGGGTTTTTCTAGACACATTTGAGCAATAATCTGGGTTGTGGCTAAAGTTTTAGATATTTTATTAAAGAAAAGTTAGAAGAGTTCTTATTGGTATCGTTTTTGTCATCCCTTAGCTGTCACTGTAATTTTCTATTTTTATGTCATTCTTAAATTATATTCTTTGACTTTATTTAATGTTTTTCCTCTTTCACTTTCTTTGCATATAAAACACTTTTACATACCTTCTGTATGGCTGATGTATGTCATTCTTAGCCATGATCCCATTTTATTGGCGATTATGCTCTTACCTGCCATGTTTTGTTTATCCTCTGACCAGGAATCTTTGCATTCAAATGTTCCCGGGCTGAAGAGATCTTCAACCTGCTCCAGGAGCTGATGCAATGCAACAGCATCAACGTGGTGGAGGAGTCAATGATGATCAGTCGCAGTGGCCATACACCAGAAATGGAAATGTCTCGCACACCACAGACTCCCAACAGTGAGTTACTCCTGCACATTAAATCCCTGGCAAACTTGCATGCGGCGATGCTTTGCCAGGGTTTCTGCAATCTTCAGTCTGTTCTTTTTATCACACTTTAAAATTAAATCTTCTTAAAGCAGCACTAGGTAAATTTTTTGTCTTAATATTTTCTCTTTTGAGTTACTGTGATGGTAATCTACGTGTATGATAGACGATTGAATAGTGCTGGCAGTAAGGAAGGAGATAGAAAGAAGGAGCTGGGTGCTTTCCATAGATTGTTCATTTAGTGTAGGGAGTTCCAGACATTCCATTTGGCTTTTTTTAGCTATATGGATTGTGACAATGTTTAAGTGAGACCCCAGGTTGGAGTGTAACACCATCTGGAGCAGGAGAAGGAGAAGCTTCCTGAAGCCGGGATTGAGTCTTAAACTGCTATATTTTGGGTTTTATAATGCAGAGTTTAGGCTGTTCTCTATATTTGGAAAAATTGGGTTGTTTGGATTTCTTTCCTGAAGGGCTGTAGTTTCAACTTGACCTTGATCATCCATTGTGTTTCCATCATATAATGACGTTCATAAGGCTAAAGACCTCTTCTGATTCAGCAGAGCAGTCCAAAGTTTTCTTTTTCCTTTTTTAACAACTACAGAGTTCTTACTGTTTCCCACTTGACAAGGGAAGGAAGAGGAGCTATAATCAGGAGCTATATTTTAAGTTTGGATTATATCTTCAGAAATGCATTGGATGGTTTACATCCCACTTCTGTCCTTTCATTTTTCTTCCTCCCGTTTTTAGCTTTTTCCCCTTTCCTTCTTCGATATCTTTTTTCTTTCCCTTCCTTGTGTTCTTTCTGTTATGCCTTTTATTTTATCTCTCATTTCTTCTGACCCTTTTCCGTTTAATATCTTCTGTCTCATCATCTTTACTTTCTTCTGACGCTAATTCCTCTTTGTGATCTAACTATTTCCTTCCTTCACTCTCTCCCTACAACTACACTCTAATTACTATTACACTACTTTTTTTGTTACCATAAATCCACATTCATTTTAAATGTTATCTTGAACTTAAAGAACTGAGAAATATGAAGAGTTCAATTTGAAAATGTTTTTTTTTTTTTTTTTACATGGTTGTGTAGCAACAGTGGTTATATATTCCTCTACTGCCCTCAAGTGGTAAAAAATATGAATCACAAGTTTACAGTCTAAATCAGACATCTTCTGCAGCATCAGATAGTAAATATTTTTCAAAGGTTAAAAAGTAAATTTTTATTGAAAAAAAGGTAGTGTTGCTATTCAAAGGGGTTTTTGTTATAAATTGAGCATACCCCTGCATCTTCTTTTTAATTTGTGTTTATTATCCTACTTAAAATTCTGTTGATTATCCTTAATGGCTGAAAATCTGGTTGTAGATTTTTAAGGTGTTTTGTTTTGTTACACAAGCACCTATACATTTTCTTTCCTCCAGATTTTCCATTTTGAACAATAAATTGCGTAAAACTGTTTACCTTTGTATGTACGGGGTCTATATGTACAGCTAAGCACTCTTAATAACTGAGAAGTTTTTCTTACTTTGTATGTTATTGTGATTTTATGCAATAGCTTTTCAGTCAAACTACAAATAACTTTACATTATTTGGTCGGAACAATCAAAACATTGCTCTTAGACCATCTGGCAACCTTACTCTGCAAGTTGTGTCAAAAATGATCACTTGGATTTCTCTGACAGGGCCTTTCTGACACACATCTTGATAACTTGGGATGTAATTTAGCCATTAAGAGTGACAGTGAGCTGTCACACCTATTTAAAACCTAATATAAACCAGAGGTATTCAATGTTTGGGTAGTTTCTGAAGTATTGCAAAAGGGTCTTGAATTCTGCCCTAAGAATCAGGTTACCTCACACTCTCACACACTCCCCATCCCATCTCCAACCTTTACTTGTAGGATTTTCTTACCCCTTTTCTTTACTCGGAGGATAATAGGTAATAGGTAATGCAGTTTAATATTTTCACTTGGTTGAAAGAAAACAAAATTTATTGACTGTCACATCCCTGGTTTCACTCCTCTGTGCAGCTCCAGGTTTTCCTGTGCAGTCCTTTCCAAATGGGTATCCAGGTTATCCCATCAGAGGGGACTCCTCCCAACCATCTCTAGAAGATCATGGACACAGTCTCATGGGTTTGGAAGACCAGGTCAGACCTGTTTGCACTCACTTGTTTATGTTACCTTTGAGAATCCCAAGCTTGAAACCTTGCTCTGTATTTCCAAACAGACTCACACGTATGTGAATACTGTGAGTATGGACGGGGATCTTTCCATGCGTCACTGTGTGCACTCTCTGCCTGAGGTGCGACCCAGTGCTTTGCCCGAAACGACACGTGGAGCCATGCCTGTCGGAGGTCAAGGGAATCCACAATCCAACCTTAGATGCTGTCCCCTTGAGGAGCGCAAAGACCCCCAGGTGTTCCTTCAGCCGTCCTCGCAGGAAGTCAAATTCATGCTTGGGCCCACTCCAGCTCAACGGCATCTCATTGAGAGGGAGAGGCTCGGTCACAATCCTCACAACCTTCAGCCAGCAGAGGGCGCCACAGGCTCAGAGACTGAGGGGGACGAGCCAACACTGCACCTGTGCAACTCTCACTCCTACCATCTTTTCCATCACCACATGCACCGGCATCCAAGCCACGAGCACCCGGACAGCTCCCAGAGCGGCGAGCTCACCTACGAGAACATCAACGACCTTCGGAGTGGCCGCAAGCAGCGCCTGAGCCCCAGCAGTGTGTCTCAGTCTGTGGGGTCCAGCAGCAGCAGCAGCACCGGGGATAGCCACTCACACTCCCTGCTGCATTCTCACGGCCATGGGCCTTCTTCTCTACCCCCACAAGGTTACGCCTGTGAGAGGAGCATGGGCGGAGGCCACCGTCGGACAGCTCTTCTCAACTACGAGAACCTGCCCTCACTGCCACCTGTGTGGGAGTACAGCGCCTTGCAGCGGGACGATGAGCAGGAGGAGGACGATGAAGATCAGGATGAGGATGAATACGAAGAAGAGGAGGATGACTTTGATGAGTATGAGTTCTCAGAAGGCCCAGGGACGCCCAATGGGTACCACCAGGACAGTCGGGGTATTCACAGAGACGCCCTGCAGAACTATGTCAACACAGAGCAGGTGCAGCCGCCCCGCCTCCGGCACCCTTGTCCCCCGCAACCACGGGTGTGTCGACCAGACAGCGGGGGGCGGATATTTAGCTTTGATTTCCGAAGGCGTTCGCGTTCAGGGGTCGGCGGTTGTGAGCACAGCCACATACCTGCATCGCGGCAGCTGAATTACATCCAGGTGGACCTGGAGGAAGACCCTTCCCGCCAAGCCCTCGGCAGTGGGGGTGCCCAGCCACAGCACCAGCGCCTACCACCCAAAAAATGTGGCCCTCCCGTACCAAGACGCAGTGAGTGCTATGCCGTTATTGACCTGAAGAAGACCGCTGCCATGTCCAACCTGCAGAAGGCGCTCCCCAGGGATGATGGGACTTCCAGAAAGACTCGCCACAACAGCACAGACCTGCCTCTGTAAAAGAAGTTCTGACTGAAGTCAGATGAAGGCTCATCCTCATGTTAGCACACTGGACCCTTCACTGTCATCCATCCATTCGAGCTTCGGGACGACTGAAATGGTGCAGGTACCTAATTAGAAACACGATGAGACTGAATTATGAATGGAAATTAGAAATGTCTGAGGAGGGTTTGCCATATGTCTTTTTTTAAATCAAACTTCAGGTAAAACTGCTCTTAATAGCATTAAGTCTCATAAATATATGTATACCGTGCCTTGTAAAAGTACTTGAGTCTCTTAGACTTTTTCTAATGTTATAAACACAGACTTGAATACGTTTTTGAGGGGATTCTATGTGAAAGACCAACACAATGTAGTGTCCATACATTCAATGAATGGAAAAAAAAAAAAGAAAAAGATCCCGAGAAGCAAATGTTACAGATTTTCGATTGGAGTTAGATCCGATCGTTAGCTAGGCCATTCTGGCTGCATGTTTACGGCTGTTCTACTGGAAGGTGAATGTCTGTACCAGTCTGAAGTCTTTTACAGCTTCCCTTCCAGCATTTGACTGCAGTTAGCTCCATCCATCATCAAATGACCAGCTTTTCTGGCTCTTCTACTGAAAAGTATCCCCATAGCATTATGCTGCCATCACCATGTTGGATAAAGCCTGGATTATGCTCAGAAACCAGGTCGTCTGCGTGTGTGTCGCAGTTAACGTTGTAGCTCTGTGCCAAAACACACAGCTCCACAGCCAGTCTTTCGGGAACACTCACGGATAAAACTGTGTGTCGTCCAGCGTTGGGTGAGGGGTTGTAGACGGCGAACAAGCTTGTCTAACCGACACACGGACACCCACTATACTAGCTAGTTCGTGATTGTCCCTCTAGCGTTGTGGTGTGGACGTGGACATAGCGTAGACCACGCTTCAAAATTGGGCATAAATCAAAAATATCTGGGTCATACCTGCGACAAGCTCACTGCGACACACAGCTGCAGGAATATAACCCGCCCTTAAGGGAGATGGTGTTTGTTCAGAGCAGCCTATACCAATTTGCTGTGTCCCTTCACACGACCTGTACAGCACTATAAATAGGCATTCTCTTTACTGTTTTTACATAGGGGCTCTCTCTTTACAACACACCTGCGGAGGACAGGGGTCATAGTTGTTGCGTCAATAGATTTTTTCAACTGAGCACTGAATCTTTGCAGTTCCTCCAGAGTTATCCTTCTCGGGTGCTTCTTTTGGTCCTTTTAAAAGTAAATAGTTACTCAGTAGTTCCACTTTGTGCTGTTCTATCTCATAAAATCCCAATATGGAAGTTTGTGATTGCAGCGTCACAAGTTGTTTTTTTGTTTTTTTTTTGCAAGACACTGTATCCCTCTAATTATGACTCTTTATGCTTTAGCTTTGGGTTTTTTGGTGGAAGCAATCATTGCCATATGGTATTATCAAGTTAAAATTACACTCATTTCATTCATATTTTTTTTTATTTTTGTCAGATTCTAAACAGCAGAGCTGCAACCCTCATCAGTGAGGAACCATTGATGGCATGAAGGCAGGCCAATGGTTTCTCCTGTGGCCGGTGTTCATACCTCATCACAAGCACTTATGTCTAATTTTGTGGCTCGTATGGTTATTACTATATTCCTAAAGAGCATTTTGCACACAATCCTATGGAATTGTATTAAATCATTGTGTATAGACAGTTTTAACTGAGAAGAGTTTGAAGAGAAAAAGATGAAGATATTGAGAGAGAAATAACTAACTGTATGGCAGGAAACGTAGCACACATTGAGTAAAGTAAGTTTGGCTCTCTGCTGTCGGCATGCAGAAACAAAACCGTAGCATATCATCCTCACTCTCATTTCCTGCATATCATTTCCCCGTGCAGGGAAGTTTGGTCCATGCCAGTCACATTGCACTTTTGACTTCTGGCCATTTTGTCACCTCTGCAGCAACAGGCTGGGTCCTTTTTTTTTTTGTTTCTTTCTTCTTTTTCTTTTTAACCCCAAAAAACAAAACAAAAAAGGGACTCAAATGGACACTGTTAGACAGCAGATTCAATGGCTAAATAAAGTGTTCTCGGTAGAAACGTCGATGACCTCAAACAGTGGCATTAAGCTGTAACCCTTTTGGGAACTGAGCTAAATCAGTGATTGTTATCAGGGCTGTTTTAAAGGGGTTCAAGTATGTCGGAAAGTCATAAAGTTGCTTTTTTTTTCTAAGGATACTTTTCAACCATTTCAATCAAGTATTTATTTATTTATTACGTATTTATTTATTAATTTCAAAGAATATATTTACATAATTTCATTTTCCTTCATATGATGACCAGTGTTTTGTTGTCCAGTAGGTAATCTGGAGACCAAAGTTTCATCTCAAATTATCACTGGACACTGCTGTATTACTGTTATTAATGTGCTTAAGTATATTTTCTAAAAAAAAAACAAGAAAGAATGACTGTATTTATATTTTAAGTGCCAAATTGTAATTGCTTACTGTCGGAAGAATTAAAAGTAAAATGTGCCATAGGATGTCTTGCTGGGGGATAGAAAAGGCACAAAGTGAAAACAGGTGAAGGGAGGTAAAAAAACAAAACAAAAAAAACAAAAAAACAAAAAAGAGATTTTTGAAATTTTTTTACAAATTAAAATAATAAAAACCACACATTCCACCTCATCCGCATCTATAGCCATTCAGAAGGAAGGAGTAGGAAGGGATAATCTTTATAGTCTGATAATCACTGTCCTGGTGGTTTTTTGCTGCTACTTGTACATACTAACAGTAGCCCATATAAGCTACAGGTACATGTCAAAATGAGAAAAATAATGTGATGTCAGACTTTTTATCAGGTTGTCACAGAAATAGTGTCGTCGTTGTCTTCTGGTTTTGTTTCTGGGTGGCAGGAATGTCACTGCTAATTTCAGAGTGTCTCATGTGGCCAAAGCTTCATTCAGACCAGACATATTTATTCAGAGCCGCCTGAAAGGAGACATGAGGGAAGCACAGGCCAACTGATGCCATCCTCTTTATTCTTATTGCTCATATTAGCTTGGTTTTTGAAGCTGAAATAAAGAGGCAGATGTTTAAGATTAACTCATGCAAAAGACTTTGAAAGGCGGGCAAGCTGTGTTGTTTAGCTCAAGGTGATCTTTTTATTCCTTTTAACAGAGTTATAATGTGAAATAATCCCAGACTTAACTTCTGCCAAGAAGGTTTTTTCCTATTTATCTGTGTTATGTTTTTTTTTTTTTTTTTTTTTTTTTTTTTTTACCTGCGGTGGTTTAGGTATTAAAAAGGATCAAAGATGGGTGAATTATAAAAGAAAACAGCTGCCTCCAATTGGGCTTTAAATTCAAAAAGCCTTGAAATAAATTAATAATATAGCTTAGGGGGAAAAATTACATATAATCATAAATTTTTTGAAATTCAGAAAAAAAAAAAAAAATAAATATTTGTTCAGAACTAAAGTGTATGTAAGCCTAAATTTACCACATCAGCAGGAGTTCAGAGTTTTGGAACATAAAATAAAGATATTTTTGAGTCAAAATTAAAAGCATAGAAGGGTGTCTAATTTTTGCAATAATAGGAGCACTATTGTTTTGTTGAGCTTAATTAGTCAAGAAGCCTATATTTCTAAATATTCACTACTTCCTCTGTACCGTCAAAGAACACAGAAAAATTATATTAAAAAAAAAAACAAAGCAACCTTTTCTTTACTTCCTCTTGACTCTCATCAACACTTCCATCCAGTAGGTTACCACAGAGTGTTTGTAGTAGCTTACCTCATATTATAATTTAAATGGCAGTGGTGTTAAATCATCAAAAAATACCAATTCACCTCATTTGGAATGAAACTAAAACCACAAGCAGTTTTTTTTATACATTGGCGCCAGCTTCTCCTGTGTTCCCTGAAATTGTCAGACATAGGACCAGGAATAAATCATCCTCCAGATCTTTCTGGTGCTGAGTGCTTACAGGATCTCTTTGATCTGGAGGAACAATGCAGCTCCGAGTTTGGTAACAGTGAGATTGGGGTAATTTCAATGTCATCTCTAAGCCTTCATAACCTTTGAGTGTTGATGCTGGAGGCAGGATTTGTTCACAGGTGTGAATGAGCTTGTCAAGTGACAGGCAATATTAAAATTTTACTTATGTATGTGATCCTCTTGGGAAATAGCTACAACTTAAGCTGTCAAATCCTTTCATCAACTTCCCCAAACTAGATTTACAGAAAAAAAGGCATTCACCAAAAAAAAGGGCTTGCTCTGTGTTTACAGTTTGAAAAGTGACCACATCCATATGGGTTATTTGTTTTAGTTGTTTTTCTTCGTTTTGCATTGTGCCTTGTATTTTTTTATTGCTGGGATTGAGGGCAGTTACTGTTGAATGGAGGCTTAATGGAAAATAATTCATATATTTCAGGTTATTGAAATGCGTGCCAACGTCTGATTGACATATTTCTAACTTTAGATGTTTATTCATAGAGATTTTGAATCGATTGATTGAGTTATAATTACTGCTCAGAGTTGGAGAACTTTGCTAACACTCTCTGGTCTTTACTTTATTCTATGGTTATTATCCAGTGTCCAAGAAACAAAACAGAAGTCACACAGTATATGAAGAATCAATGATAAATCCTGATTCATTTTCTGTAATACACAAAAGAGCTCAAGTGTGCATGTTATGGTGTAAAATTCCATGCCTTTTATTGTCATTTATTCTTGACAGTTCAACGAAAAAAAAGAAAAACATAGAAAATGTAAGTATTAAAAGATGGAAGAGAAAAATGCACATATCTATACAGAATAAGCTGCCTTATCCTGGTTACATAAATTGAAACCCTTGAATTTGTATTTTGTTGAAGCTCCTTACAATTCAGTCTAAAGTTTTAGACATAGTTAAAAAAAAAAAAAATTATATATATAAAAAAAAACAAAAAAACTGTTTTCTCACCCCTCGTGGGGTGGTATGTGTCATCCTCAAGCTCGGGTCCTCTACCAGAGGCCTGGGAGTTTGAGGGTTCTGCGCAGTATCTTAGCTGTTCCTAGGACTGCGCTCTTCTGGATATATATATATATATATATATATATATATATATATATATATATA
>NW_015151730.1:120788-155266 GCF_000732505.1 Cyprinodon variegatus
ATATATATATATATATATATATATATATATATATGTATATATATATATACATATATATATATATGTATATATATATGTATACATATGTATATTTATATATATGTATGTACATATACATGTGTATGTATGTATGTGTGCATGCAGTGAGATGATTAAAAATGTAAAATTGGGCTTTAGTGGAAGGATGGAAATGCATTAATAACTAATTCATATGAGGACAGAAGTATATAATAACAGATGTGATCTTAAATATGTTCATCCTGAACCAAAAGCTGCTTCAACCAAGTATTACTTGTTTGGACCCTAATGCAAAACGGTAACTGTGACTTTTCATTTTTTATATTGTTTGGGGTAATACTTTTTTCACTTACATTATTTTGTGGACATATGTCATAAACTCTGTTTTCCTAGAAGACAAAAACAAGGCATTTTAACATGGATGTGCACATTTTTGAAAATTTTGCACTGAAAAACAGAAATATTACACTGGATGTTATCTTTGCTTATCATCCATCTGGATTTCCCAACGTTCATTTAAAAAAAGAACACTTAAAGCTTCTGTGTGTAACTTTTAGCGACATCTAGCGGTCAGACTGCAGACTGCAGCAACATGAACATCTCCCCCCCACCGCTTCTCCCCCCCAACAGTACGGCGAGCGTTACGGGACAAAATGTCTTCCACGACGTCCGCATCACCTACCTTCTCAAGTGATGAGGTTTGTTTACATAGATAATTTTACAGATAGTATTTCATTAGTCTGTGTAGGGTATATTGTTCAGTACCGTCTCAGTTCATCTCTCTCAACTTGCCGTAGTTTCTTTCGAGCGTAATGGGTGATCTCGTAATCGCTAGTTTGTTGCCTCTGCGCTGCCGTAGCGCAAAGATGTCTGCCTCCATGGCTGCGAGACCCGCACCTATGTAATTATAAATAACGAATTCTAAGGCAACGCAAATATTAAGGTTAAGAGGCTGAGCTCGTAGATGATGATAAAATAACATAGTTATGTATAATATATTACATTTCTGACTGTATATCCCTGTAATTATTACACACTGTAGCTTTAAAGAAAACTTTGGGTTTATTATGAGAATCGGTGTTTCTAGGTGGTATTTTGATCATCCAAGCATCGTAATACCTGCCTGGTGAAGACATGTCTGCAGCTGCACTAGCGTGCCAAAGGCTTGGCACTGTACCACTGAGGGGATTAGATGGAAATGATTGAGCACTATAACAGTTTCATTGAGGTCATTGAGTTTCTTTTTTCATCCCAGCTATATAAAAGGCACCACACCTCTCTTATTAATTCTGCGTGATTTCAGTTTTTGAAGTACTTCCACTTGGATCTTCACAACTGGACGTGAATCTTTTCTGCATATATTTACACCAACTTTTGCTTTATTTCCCAAAATTACAGGGCTTTAAAATGGCATTTGACCCTTAAACAAAGCATAAAACAGTCATTGGTATCTCACTGTGGGGAAAGAGGTTCCAAGTCATTGTTAAAGCTTTTTAAAGTAAAAATAACAACAAAAAAAGAGAAAATCTGTGAAGTGTTCTTTTCCCATTTAAAAAAACTGTAACCAAACCCTTTTAAAGAATAACGGTATAACTATGACAGCATCACAGAACATGAAGAGAGTTGAGCATGGTGGGGGTGATGGGATGGGTTCAGTTACTTTGATTCTTTAGGATCTGAACAACTTCATCACTGTTATTGATTAAAACCAGTAATTCTTCTCTCTGCTGGAAAACCTTCATTTTATCACCTTCAACTGAAAAGCATTTAAATTATATAGCAATGATCCTAAGCATACCATCAGTTCCACCTCTTAGCAGACTCAAATCAGACTGTGGTGCAGTGGTCTGACTTTAAACAGACTATTTAGGAATTACACACACTTGATCTGTGTGTGATTTCGCTTTAATGTGAGTTTCCGGTCAGTGTGCGGAAATCCTTTGTTTGCTTCTGGATTATTTCTCGGCCTCCAGCACCTTTACTAAGACTTTTTTCAGGGCCAGAAGAAGACCTGCTGCAGCAATGTCACAAAGTCTGTAAACAGTGAGTGGTGACAGTTGTAGTTGCCCTTTGGGGCACATGTAAGTATCAAGTTTAGAGGGCAATTACTTTGATGGCTTTTTCTTCTTGATACTTTACATCACAACTTAACAACTGAATTTGATCTTTCATTTGGTTGAAATATTTCTATCAATAAAATTTGCAATCTTTAAGTACTAGAAAGAAATCTATAGTTTAGTGCACTAATAGCTTTTGTTCATAGTGTCACAAATATTAAAAGTCATACTTTTAACTACGGAATCATCAAATACATACAAGATAAATAACTAAGCACACACACATTTACACCCAAGGGTAATTTGGTGTGTATGGATAATCTGACATGCATGTTCTTGGACTGTGGAGAGAAACCGGAGTCTGCTGTGAAAACTGATACATGCATCTTTGGGGGTGGAAACCCCGTTTAGAATAGCCCCAGCTCTGCAACCTAAAAGTTGAGAAGAAAATCTGTTCTGTTTGTCAGATTGCTTATTTTGTTAAATCTTTTCATTGGCAAACACGATCAGCTTCATACGTACAGTAAAGACTCGAGAGTGGTGGTTTTGGAGTTCTCTAACTCTTGCAAGGTTGTTTGAAGGTAGGACATAGTATCAAAACTGGATGCATCACATTTTTGCTACAAAAAACAAACTGCTGTAAGTCCTGTTCGAAGCTAGTCCAGTTAAATATCAGGGTATTGTGTTTGATTTAATGACAATCTTATTTTTGTTATTTGCTGACCAGCTGTTTTTTTTTTTTTTTTTTACATTTTTATGCACTTTTTAAACTTAGATCTAATCAAGGTGTAAGTTTAAGGTGTACGTTTAAGGCTCAAATCTTGCGTCAGATTATGAGTGTACAGTAAAAACAGAGAGACAAAGCCAGCAGCCAGTGCCAAACATCATCTTCATTAAGTATCCATCACATTTTTAGCGATTTTCCTTATAATGCATCATTTAAAAAAAAAGAATATCTTCTTCATATAACATAATCAAAGTAATCTGTTGTTAAAACTCAGCTTTTTGCCCCTCAGAGATAACTCTGTCAAATACTGAAAGTATCAAAAGACTGTAATATCTCATGTTATAACTGTGTATTTTATTTTCTAACTCTCTTTTTCTTGTCTGGTACAGGCTGTAATTTCCACCAGAAGGTGATGTACATGTACGGGTCTGAACTGTACATTTTTTCATTTTTTTTTGTGACAGATTTGTGTATTTATGTGCAGGTGGGAATAAAACTTTGTGACTACTATATGAATTTCTGAATGGAATGAGTGCCAAATATGCCTGAGCATGATAAATTGTGTTACCCAAGAGGAGCTGCCAGTACTCCCGACTCATCGACATGAGGCTCGTGTGACTCTCTGCAGTTACGGGGGGGAAAAAAAATTAAAAGTAAAAAAATCGAATGCACAGCTGAAGGTTTGAACATGCTCAATATTTTTGATGAAAGTGAGAAAAACTTTTAAGAATTTTTGTCTTGTTTTTTTTTTGTTTGTTTGTTTGTTTTCCCCCCAGATACGTTTCTTCGAAAATATTTGTCTGTTTCTGTGTCCATCCATGGCTTATAAATGCTGTCAGTGATGGTCTTCATGCACCATTAGCAGTGAATATTAAAAGCTGATTTACTTTATTTTGTTGGACTTGCAAAAAGAAAAAAAAACACATTTAGGTTCTCTTCATTCTTGGATTATTCTGTTTTGTGTGTTTTAGTCATCCTGAAAACAAAGTGAGCCTGACATTTAGTGAATTTTATTCTGGATTTATTCAATTATTTGTCCAAAATGTAAAAGTAAATGTAATTCTAATATTAAAATGAAGCTATGAAAATAACTTGCTGTCCACCAGACTGCCATTTTTTAAAACTGTGTGTCTAATGTAGGATATTTCTTTTTATGCTCCTAACTAAGGATCAGTTTATGATAAGAGTTTTCATTTTATACATATTTTTAGCTTAGAATTAAACCTAAGTGGTGGTTGAACTTAGTATTATGAAAGTAATGCAATAGTTGAAAACATATTGTTCATAAGTTAGTGCTGCATCTCACTGGGAGCCACATTTCAGATGTCTGTGCCTTAAAAGAACAGGTTCTTTGAAGCGTAGCTCATGTTCAGCTGGTTTTGGCTTAACCTATCAAGGCAATTAACAAGCATCTAAGTGCACATTATCTGGTCTTGTTTTTGTCTTTTTGCCTTTATTCAGAATTTATTAGGTTTAATAATGTGTTTGAAACTGATGGATAGGGGCTTTATAGAATGCAGTACATGGGTGCATTGGTGTAAACAAGTTTACTGATTTATACAGAGCATTGTTCTCTTTGGACTAAATGATTAAAAAAGCAAAACCATAGTTCTGATTGCTGCACAGTAAATGAGAAAAAGAAGATTACATTTTTGGTTTGAAGTTTGAAATCTGACAATGTTGTAGGGCTAGTTTTTTTTCTCTCTTTTTTTTTAGTTTTCACAACAAATAAGTTGGTTAAGCAACAAGCAGGGGCAAAGACAGGTCGAACAGGGCTAAACTAGAAGTTAGTTACTATGCCTTTCAAAAACATTCAAACCCTTTAAACTGCACGTAGCAACACAGGCTAGCTGCGGGTCTTTTGGGGATCTACTAGTGACAGATTTTTTTTGTCCTTTTTTCTTTGCAAAATAGCTCAGGCTCAGTCAGACTGGATGGTCAGTAAACTTGAAGATATATTCTTTCAGTCATGCCTCAGATTGAAGTCTGAACCTCGATTAGACAGTTTTAACACTTTGATATTTATTGACATGAGCCTTTCCTTCTATGTGGCAGTACATGTCAATTTGGCATTTGACCAATTAAATGAATAGAAAGATATGTGGATAATAAATGATACCTACTGTAAATTAAGTTGAAAAAAGTAAAAAAAAAAAAACTAACTGAAAAGTGAAAAAAAAATTGTGTTTAAAGTAAAAAATATAAGTTCCTGTATCAGCATTGATGTACAGAGGAGGATTAGGGCCACTAAAAAAAGAAAAAAAAGGTTACCGATTTTTAAATTTATTTCAATTTAATATGGGAAAAAGTCAGAATTCTGACTTTTTTCCTCAGAATTCTGACTTTTTTCCCATATTAAATTTATATAAAATTTAAAAGTCAGTTACCTATTTTTTTAGTGGCCCTAATCCTCTTCTGTATTGATGATCTAAGGTAATATTAATATTTTTTTTTTTTTCACATATTAAGCAAAATGAACATTTCTTGTTATTACATTGACCTTGATTTTTGCCATCAACATATATATATTTGTCAAATGTTACAAAAGTATTACGGTCTTGTCTTACAATAACAATCTTAGCTTAATTCTGATTTTCAAAGTATTTCAATGACTGCCCTATAAAAGGTTTTAATGTTTGTCTCTCCTCAAGATCAAGCAGAATGAAAATAAGTGGTGATGATGGTGAATAATACTTAAGGACCAATAGGACCTCACTCTTGTGAGTGTACAAAAAAAGACCCAAAACACAAAATATGGAAGACTAATGGCTAAATAACCAACTCAAGATCTAAATATTTTCCATGTTAAACTTTTTTGACTATTATACCATTAATTCTTATGTTGTCTTTCATGCAGCTTTAAATTGCTAAAGTTAAGTTTTGTATTTTTTTTTATCTTGCCAGAGAGCTTCTTGTGCTTTGTCCAGAGCTGTACTGTGTATTTGTTGTTGTTGTTCTGAAAATGATCTAGTGATAATCTACTACAAATAGAGGTACTTCCCTAAACCTTTAGCAGCTCATTAATGCCAAAGCAGAGGATGTTGACAGCCATCACTGGTTGTAAACTAGGAAGCCAGAAGTTAAAGGCCAAACACTTTACATGAGAGGTTGGCTGGCACCTCAAACCACCATAGCAGCCAAAGGATAATCAGGACAAGCTCCAGAGAACTCAAATGAAACAACATAGAGTTGGTGAAAACATTTTAACAATACAAAGTAATTAACTACATAAATTAATTATTCTTGCACCTAATTTATTGCTGGGGTTTTTTTTTAAGCTAAAACTTTATCAATCTGCACCAGTTGTCATAACACTTAAAGTAGAGGTGCTTTAATTGATTGGCCCTCATATTCTTAATTTTGGGTGAATTGAGATTCTTAAAAATGAAACAGTTCTGATGAACCAATTTATTTACTTTTTCAAATATTTAAATTGACCAAATGTCATAGTCTGCAATTTTTCCATTACCTCATGTGCAACTAAAACATGTTTGATTTGTTTAATGGGTATGGTTCAATGTTTTTTAGTAAATAAGGATGGAACAAAGAATGTGTATTCTGACCTTATAATTGAAACTCTGTTATAAGGTCAAAATGAAAAAGAAATTGGGTATTGGCCAGAATTGTGACGGCAGGTCAGGTAGAAAACCACTGTCGGTTCTCTTCTATTTCAAGATGTTCTTGCTTTAAGGACATAGAAAAGTAAAACGTTTCTGGTGTTTTTTTTGGTACAATTTTCTTTGCAAACAAAAACGGTGTGGAGAAACTAAAGTAAATTTTTTTAGGACTTCTTTTTAAGCTAAAAATGCTTGACGTTGAAATAAAATAAGCAAGAATAATGAATATCAGATGAGCTTTTGCAAACACAGCATACAAAGAGTCAAAATATTCTGTCCTTTCCAGGATTTAGTTGAAGTAATCACTAAGCCACTGATTAATGTTTGACCATGTTGTGTAATACTAGGTTTGCTTCAGTAATGGATAAATATTAATTAGGACCAATGGCAATCATTTACAAAAGATAGTAATTTTTATCAACCAGGAATTGTAACCAGGTATGAATGGTTGCTATGCCCCGCCCCTTCCAGCACACCTTCCTTTATGCGTCTCATCAGCCCTGCATAGCTGGCTCTCCTTCTGTTAAGGTGGGACTTTCCTGAAAAGGATTTTCATTTATGTATTTTTTGGTCATCACAATACACGCTCTGTGTTATTGCAACACAGTGAAATAAATAATTAAATATCCAATATCTTTTGTATAATTCAAAGAAACATTTCTAAGTAAATAAAACAAATATATCTAGTTTTGGAGATTATAAGCCAAAAAGTAGTTTACGAGGTACATGAAAGTAAAAGACATTGTAAAATAACATGAAACAATTTAGAGATTATGTCTTATCAGAGTTTTATTGAATATAGTTATCACTCGGCGATAGTTTAATGTTTGACTAGTAGGCATTTGCTAAGTGTTATAAAACTCAGATTCTTTAAGGAACAATACAATCAACTGTCCACTTAAATCTGATTAGAGATGCCAAACGCATTTACCATTTCTACAAGAAGCAAAGGAAATAAGATTCCTGTGATGTTTTTATAACAGGGCAGTGGTGAAAGACCTGATCTGGTTTATATTAACTTTGAAGTTCTTATTAAAAAGGTAATAAGTCAACCAGATGAGCCCAGGTAAGCCCTACTGAATCACTCAACTGTTCATCCATCTATTATCTCTAGTCACTTCTTTCACTGGTCAAGGACATCCCCTTCTGAGATGCTGGCCTTGTCTAAGAAATTACTTTCCATTCTACAGATCATCTCAGTGTCCCAAATTCAGTTCTAGTTAAATTGAAATTCAATTGAATTTCTTTTCTAATTGCAAAAAAATTTAATTTTGCATTCATCTGCTTTTGTTGTTGCATTCTTCTTTGTTAGATCATCTCCATTTATGCTAGTTCCTAGAACAGAGCTGGCCTTTTTTTGACAGCTTGTGTTTCATAAATCATTCGTTCTGATGCTGTTACACCAGCAAATGATGATAGAGGAGATTACACTCTCCATAACAGACTTATAAAATATATGTAGCATCTTGCTGCAAAAGCCAAAGGACCTAAGGTTCCTAAGGAAGTACAGTCTGCTCCGCCTGTTCTTGTAGACTCCATCTCTAGTCTAGTTCGTTGTCCAGGTGAACACCAAGGTATTTATACTCCTCCATCACCTCCACATCTTCTTCCATGATGTTAACAGGATTTAACTTGTTCCTGTTTCTTCTAACATCTACAAACATCTCCCTCATTTTGTTGACAGTTTCCACACCATGCCAGAAAGCAGTTCACCACTCCCTATACTCAGCTTCTTGACCATCTTTGATGCATCCAATGACTGCAGAGTCATCTGAGTATTTCTGCATATGACAGGTCTTTTACTGGAAGTCAGAGGTGTACAGAGTAAAAAGAAATGGTTAGAGTACCGTCCCCTCTGGTGCTCCTGTGCTGCTGACTACCTGGTTAGAAATCTGACCCTTCAGTGTAACAAACTGCTGTCTGTTTGTCAGGTAATGTATGATCCAGGTGATGGTTGATGCCTCCTCCTGAGTCCTCTGAAGTTTCTCACAAAGTAAGTTGGGCTTAATAACGTTAAATGAACTGGAATAACCAAAGAAAATTATCCTCACAGTGCTATCTGCCTCTTCTAAATGACAATGGGTTTGGTGAAGCAGAAGTGTGAGCCATCATGTCACGGCAACAGGTCTGTAGGCACTTAGGACTGCTGACTGAGTTTTTTTCTTTGGTACTCAAACAAGGCTGGAGGTCTTCCACATCACTTGAACTGTCTCAAGGATCAGACTTAGGGTGAAGAGGTGCTGTAGAATCCCACAGAGCTGCACCGCACAGGCCTTCAGGACTCTGGGGACTCCACAATCAGGACCTGGTGACTTATTATGACAGAGTCTCTCCAGTTGCCCCTTCACTTGATTTGTTTTTTTTTTTTTGAGACAGACAGATAAAAAGGAGGAAGGAGCAGCACCATCTTCTGATTTGATTGAGAGGAGGGTAGGATGTCGTGTGACTCGGAAGGAGAGAAGGATGCTGAGCTTTTTCTTGAATTTTATCCACAGAAGAATGCATTTATTCATCAGCTCTGTCCAGACTTCCATGTGTCTGATCATCATTCTGATTGAATCCTTTATGCCTCTTTGCTTTCTCTTATCTTGACCCTAAGTTGAAAAAAAGCCACAACCAGTTATTGCATTGGTGTCCTCTTTATTTAGTTGACACGGTGCATCCCAGTCTGTAGGCTCAAATCAACCTTGCAGGGTATCTTCTGCTTACTATGACCATCGTCGTACAGTTATTTTCACTGCAGATTGTCTCTGAGTAGAGGAAAAAAATATTGCGATTAGATTTCCAAAGATGAAGTCTTACATTAAGGCATGCATAAACTGAAATTTTTTCATCTTAGAGTGAGTTCACAGCTCACGATGTATGTTCTCACATTGTGCGGCCAAATGCTCTGATGCGATCTACCTGCTCACATTGTACATCTAAAAACCACGTTGGACTCAGCTCCGCAGTGAGATGGCACTTCTCAGACTCGTCTATCCAGAAGCCAAATGAGTAGAAGAGGAATATGAAGCTCACTAGAGTAAAATGCACTGCCTTGGCTATCTGTGCAATTTTGTTTGCTCAAAAAAGAAAAGGCAATGACATATTTGGACAAAGACATGGCTGAGCAAACGTGGCTATCACGGTCTGTCAATTTTACAGAAAGAACTCCATTTCACTCGCACCCCCGCCATGCTTTTGTATTTTCATCTCAGAAGAAGAAGAAGAAGAATCCTTCTTTGCGCATGGCCACTGATTGATTTGCCCACGACGGTCAACTGAAAATCAAGCGTTTGATTTTCTCCCGACCTCACGATTCCTGATTGGGAGGTGGTCATGAGAGGCTGATCGATACCCCCTGTACACTACAAGACGCACGACGTGCGATCAGGCTGAAATTCGGCCCGATCGAAAAATTCTCGTATGACTAGAAAGTCGGCCCGAAAAGGGCAAAAAAACCGAACAGTGTATGCCCGGCGTTAGAGAAGTATGAATCATTGACATTTGCATAAAAAAAGATGTGAGTCATTGACACTTGCTTAAAACAAATCCAAAGTTTGTTTTCTTTGGCCCAGCAGCTCAGCAATAATTACTTTGCTCAGCTTCTTGTCTATCTTTGAATTACCTAACAACTGTAGAGCCATCCTTGTATTTTGGTAGGTAACAGGAATCTGTCTGTCACTATAAGTCAGAGGTTTACAGAATTTGTGAATTTTGCTTGCGAGGTAAGTAAATTTAAAGTAACTCTGAATCTTTCTTGGTAGATGATATAACATTTTGTTTAAGTATCTCCTCAAAATAAAGTAAACTACAAAACTTGGCCCCAAAACAAAACTCTGTGGGACCCAACATGACTATAGGTGGGTTTCATTTTTCATCAAAAGTCTCATTTGTTTACCCCCAAATAATGAATTTTAACTGAAACATCCCTTAAAGTCGGCATTTTGAGTTTGAAAGTTGGTGCAGAAGGATGATAATGGACTTCCTCAGTCAAAATGGATGCTACTTGCATAAACAGCAGTTAAACTTTCTGACTGGCTGTTTTTAAAAGCTCTTTATCATGTTTGTAGCATTGAGTCAATCATTGAGGTATTGTACTAGTAATGTTTGCGTAATTACCTTGTTCAATCCCCACAGATTGCCACTTAGGGTCCTTCAGAAAAGCCTGAGGGCATCTTTAAAAACATTGAAGAGTCGGCAAGCCAGCTGTGAAAAACAGAGTGATAAAACCAAACCAAAGAGAACATAGGGGTATTATTAGTAACTCATTTAATTTGTTTTACGATAAACTACACACCTCTCAAACCCATGCACCTGAAAGATAGAGATTTTAAATTTATATACAGTAGATTCCCTTTATAAACAGACAAGGGGCTAAGCAAATTAAAACTACATGATACATAAAAAAAAATAAATAAAAAATAAATAGCAGCACTATTGTTCCAGACAAGATGTATATTGACATATATCGTTGATATATGATTGCCGTTGTTTAGGTGTACAAGCTGACGTATAACTAACTGCCCTGCATAAAATAATGAAAAAAACAACAACACAGATTTTAAGACAGGATTTTTTTTTTCAAATAGAAATTTTCTATACTTTGGGACAACATAGTCTGATAAAGAGTACATTTATATACATGTTTAAGCCAGAATGATTTGACATTCAAATATGACTTCCCTAAGACATTAATTGGGGCTATTACAATCTCTCCCATTTATCTTTTAAAAAAGCATTTCAATTACAGCCTTATAATTCACAAAGCTATCCAAAGTAAAAAGAAACACCTTGTAAAGTACGAGCGGACGCCACGAGGACAAGATTAAGAGTTCTGCAGTTCTGTGCTTTGGCCACAGGTTGCAGTATCATTACAAAATTCCATCATGCTCTTTAAACTAACACCAATACTAATACTATCCTTATCAAATTATTTTCAAAACAATATTTTACTTTTTTGATTTCGGGAGGAGCTTTCGACCACTAAAAATGAAATGGGGTTACAATATGTTGTGGACTTATACATAAACATAAGGGCTCGACTGACAGTGACAGTGGCAGTGGTAGGTTGAAGGAGTTTGTCCTCCCACAAAAGTGTTGCTGGTTCCTGTCCCTGTTTCTGTCATTGTCTTGGGAAAGACATTCCACCTGCATTGCCTAGTGATGGTGGTCAGGGGGCCCAGGGGCGCCTGTGTATGACAGCCGTGTTTCTGTGGCTACCAAGTAGCTTGCCACCATCAGTTTGTGGATGTTTGGGTGAATGACTGAATGCAGTGGAAAACACTTTGCAGTCCTTGGGTGTGATAAAGCATTGATAACAATGTAAACAATTTACCATGATTTAATCATTTGATCTCTCTAGCTTTGGGAGGATTATGGATTAAGTAACTAAGACTTCTTAAGTTTCCTGCAGGCTGGACACTCTCTAAGAACTTGACTTCACAACATTGAAAGTGCAGCATCAGATAAATTAGATCAGTGTCTCAGAGAGCATTCAATCCAAAGCAATAAAATCTTATTTATCTGTGAGGTATTAAAAGAATTCAGACAAGTTACTGGTAGATGTTAAAATAAACTATTATTCAGATAGTTACTCAAATAAAAGGAGATCCACATCCCATAGGGGGTAAGGTGTTTTTACCCTAATTTGTTTCTGATATATTTAGTTTAATTAATAATTAGATTGTATTTTTATTTTTACCTGTAGTTACATCATTTTTTCAAAGATAGGATGATGAAGACAGACATCAGTAGATAAAGATTTCTTAATGAATTATTTAACGTCTAAAAGTATTCTAATTTTCTAAGTTTGATAGAGATAACTACTTTCTTATTCTGTCCCATTCCCATTTGCTGAATACACTTAAAACTATATTTTATTGCTATAAGCCAACTCTTAATGATGTTAGATTATAACGTTTCCACCTTTCTAATATTGAGAGTGTTTTTATTATTTATTACATTGTTTAGCTCTGCTCTCATACTTTGTCAGTGGTCTGTTTTTCTGGAAACTGGCAGTGTAAACCCTGAATACATTACACACAACATCAAATTTAAAGATAAATGTTCAGATCGCTTTAAAAAGCTCATTCATATTTATCTAAGGTGCTTAAATAAAAGCAAAACAGAGTAGAACTGAAAGATATTTAATGATAACTATTTAGACGATATAATCATTTATAACGTTTGTGACTAAACATCATTTTATACTTAGAGCATGTCATAATTTTTCTATTGAGAGTATTAAGAGTCATGTGTATGAAGTTCAAACAACAGTTCATGATTTTTTGTTTATATTTTTCTCTTTAAATTTGTTTTAAATCAGTGGCTGATGCTTTAACTGTTATGGAGATATGATTGGTCTGCAGTCACATGCAATGCAGATAAAACAAGCAATTGACTGCATCAGATTCTCAGTTTAAATAGATTCATGATAGATAAACAAGAATTTCTAATAATCCAGACTGGTCTCAACATTTGATGAGTTCAAGTTATTTCACAGGATTTACATATGTAATAATTCAAAAGGATATTAAAAATATAAAGTTACTTTCAAAGTAAATAAAGATGACAATTCAATCCAGAAACATTAAGAGGCACTCAACCAGTTAATAACAATATCTGAAGACATGAACTCCTGAGAATTAAAACAGAATTCACAGTTGTTATATTAGAAATTAGCTAGAAAATAATAGATAGAATACAAATGCTCTCAATGTAAACTTGGTGATGGACTGTGAATATCAGTCTAAGAAAGATGATTCTGTTTAGTGTGTCTGATTAAAGCTGCATGTCTGTGAACTTGTATTTTTGGTCGACCCACCTGTTGGCAGCAGTTAGCTGAGGAGATCACTTGGTGACAGCTGTTCAGGGATGTTATGCAGACATGTTTCAGAGTTTTGACGGTGACGTTATTTTGTGGGCGATGCAATGTGACAGCCCACCTTGAACAGGTGGAACATCTACTTTTACTTTACTGATTAGGTTTGGTATGATCTCCTCTCCAGTGTAACTTTTTTTTAATCATGGATGCTGTTCTTCTGGGGTTCTTCGGGTTTGCAGGCAAGTTTCTCACTAGAATGGCCAGTTAAAAAAGCTGCTCATTTTTTACGAGACAAAGCAACAACGCATTGATCAAGGTGAAAATATTTTAAAACTAAATAAACCAAATTAAGCTAAAAATAAAGGGGTAAAAATGTATCTGAAATTTAAAAAATTAACCCTTTTCTTGAACTGTTTTATTAACTAAGGATGAATATGTAACATAGGTCTAAAAATATGTTTTGTCGTGGGAAAATGGTCTTAAAATGCATTGAGTCATTCTTCTTACTGCTGGTAATCTATGCTAAAGTTTACGAAGCAATCAAAGATTCTTATCTGTAGACCAAACAAAAAAGCCGAGATATGCATCACTTTATTGACAGAGTGGATTATCTGAATGTAATGTGGCAGCAGAAGGACAAATAAAACTGTGGATGAGCTTGAAAAGAGGAGCTCATGTCATATAAAAACATTTAAATATGTGAATGCCCTTTATATAAATGATTTATAAAGAGACACAAACAAAACCCCGGATATCTGTCAAAGGAAAAATTCAAGGTGATACAGATGTAATCTAATCTGAACCTTTACAGCCATTGTTCTAAAATCCTTGGCACAAGTATGACTGGTGGTAATTGAGCTACCTTTAGTGGTGCTTAGAATAGATAAAAAATAAAATAAAAAGAAACGTTAAGGGCTCATGGTAAGTGCTGAAGAAGATTGCACTGTTGAGGGACTTTAAATCAAAGCTAGATATGCAACATGATTTGCTTATGGGCCAGGTAACACGTGCAATACATAGATATTAACAGTGAATTTCTCTGCATATTGTGCATTCAAACACCTTGCTGTTTATTTATTTATAAATCTTTTTGCAAATGGAAATTTAGACATTTTAATCAACCGTGAAATGCCAATGGTACACACATTTTTCATTGCCAAAGTTCATTTTGTAGTTTTTTTTGTTACACTTTATTGTTTAAGATGTGATATTAAACTAAATTGAAAAAAATTATTACATGAGGAAAAAAGCAAGAGTCTCTATTTTTTTCCTAAGTGATGATTTAATTTCATAAGCATAAAAAGCCAGTTCAACAAACCTGGTAATATTGTGATTTTTGCAAGAACCATTTTAATAAATATTTATTATTATTATCCTTTTGCAACTAGATAAACGACTAACCTTTTGAAAGAAAACAGTTCACCAGATCATACAGTCAAATTGATTCAAAATTTTCTATCTAAGGAAAACCAGTTGATTGCATCGACTCATTGACTCGGATGCAATCCCTTACTCTAAGCATGCTTGTAGCGACAGTGGAGAGGAAAAACTACCTTTTAACAGGAAGAAACCTCCAACAGAACCAGGCTCAGTTCTTACTCATCAAATGTGAGTAACATCACTTTATGAAAAGAAGTTTGTTCCAAATAAATTTTCAACATTGAGAGACACATTTTCTTCTTGTTTTTGAACTCATTGCTATTGTTTAAATGTAATTTTCCAGCTGCTGAGTCTGCTGCATCATTTTTAGGTTGAGTGAAAATACAGTGAACAGTATACTGTAACTTGCCCTATTCTAAATACTGTAAGTATTGATATTGGAAGTTTTATACCTCAAAAATGCTCAATCTGCTGTTATGATCATGGGTAGTCAGTAGATCAGTTACTTGAGTAGCCTTTTAACCAGTGGCGGTTCTAGACCAAATGTACCAGGGGGCCAGGAGGGGCCAGCCTGATTTCATGGGGGCACTGAAAAGTATGAAATAAATAACAGGGCAAGGGATTCAAATATATTAAGATAGCTGCATGAAGTGAAATTTCTATTCAATTAGGTTTAATTAAAAATCTATGCCTTATTAGGTCAATATATATACATAATTTTATGAATTTTACATATTTTTGACTTAATTTTAAGTTAAAATTGCAGTTTTCTATAAAATCAAAATTAGAACTAAGCGTTTTTTTATTTGTGTAAAAAAAACATTTAGCAGCTTAAAACGAGGATCCTAAGCTATCACCTTATTGTTTTTAAATAAGTATTAGTAAAACAGAATTTGTAAAAAAAAAAAATTGAAATAGATCCAAAGGACCTATCAGTAACCATGTCTGTTCCAGCGCATATCATCATTAGAATTTCTTTGAGTATTATGTCTTTAATACAGGGGCCCTAACAGGGGCCAGGGCCCCTGTAGATCACGCCCTGGTCTAGAACAGCCCATACTTTTCTACTCTTACTGTGTTTCTTTAAAAGTTAGTTTTTGCTTTAACTTGATTTGAAATATGATAAAGTAGAGACACTTTTACTTAAGAAAAATTTTGTGGTATTCTACCTACCTATCACTGCCCACAGAAATTAAATAACAAAAGTTTAATGACAGAAGAAGCAAAACCAATTATTGTGCGTAAAGTGCGCTCTATGTTCACTCAGAGCCAGATTAGTTCAATATAGGTGGTATTTAAAATGGGACAAGTTTCTATTTTTTTCCGCTGCATTGTTTATAATACTTAAAAAACTGGAATGTAACTAAATTGAGTCGTACTGGGAGTGCTGAAGCAGCTACAGGTCAGTTGCCTGGGTTTAGATCAGCAGCTGCTCTAATCTGACTCACTCAAGGTCCTGACACAGTGGAAAAGTACAGCGCGGAAGTGAAATAACTTCCAACCCTTTCAGAGCCAAATTCTCTGGATAACTGAAGAGTCCAGAGGATCCTGCAGAAGCCGCAACTAAAACCTAGAGCTCATACTGGTTTGAAAGAGGGCATATCCTGCACCTTGCTGTGAAGAATACTGATCGGTTTCCTGGAAGCAGCTCTGTGTGGGGAGGGGGCTAAGAGAGATGGAGGGGTAAGTGTTCACACACTTTCTACGGCTTTAAACCTCAAAATGTGACGCTTTATATATAAAAAAAAAAAAATTATTGGAGTGAAACTCCTGGTAATCCTATAAGCTTTGGCACCTCAGGTTAAATTACCACAGTTTCTGAGCGGTGCCAAATGATAAATGAGTCTGGAAACAAGTGCGGCGCACTTTGTATAAATGAGACTGAGTCGCAGGGGCCCTTTTGACAGCGCTCTCCTTCTTTTCTTCAACATGTCCAGAGAGTTTGTGAAAGGAAACAGCGTGGACGGGTCCAATCAGGAGAGCGTCTCCGGAAAGAAGACCCCGCTGTTGGACCGCGGCCAGTGGGGGAACAAGCTGGAGTTTCTGCTGGCAGTAGCGGGGACCCTGGTGGGCTTAGGAAACCTGTGGAGGTTCCCCTACTTGTGCTACAAAAACGGAGGAGGTAGGCGGCTGCAAAAAAAAAAAAAAAAGAAAAAGTGTTAATACATACTGCAGGTTTTTGCAGGTTTTGAATAAGAGGAATGGGTTGGCTTTAACCAACCAATCAATCAACCAACAGATTCATGAATATTGATTTATTACCTCTTATTGAACTAGGTTGTTTATTTTGCAGGCGGAATACTACCACTCCCACGTTTTACATCCACTTTAGATAAGTAGTCCCTGATAAGATGCCCTTCAAGCATTTTAAATTTACCTCTACACTCTTAAAATACACAATCTACCTACTACTAATATACCGTTAAAATCCCTTTCAAATGTTTTATTTTCTCCATTAATAATAATAGAATTAATTGATCTCATAGTGGACAAAATAACCTTCTGCATTTAACCCATCCCAATGGGGAGCAGTGGGCTGCCATTGTTGGGCGCCCAGGGAGCAGTGGGGGATCGAACCCAGAACCTCTGGATTCTAAGTCTATGTACTCTACCCTAGTCTTTTATTCTGTGTCACATGTGTCCTTTCCCCTGCTCCCTTATTTAGGGGTCATCACAGCGAGTCATTACAACCTGCTTACAATCTTGGCAACGTTTTTCACCCTACATTCAAACACAGGTCCCCTGCAATGGTCACAGCCTTAAAGCACTACACTATGGGGCGTTTTCCAAATGATGGCCCAGATATGAAAGAGCAAAAATACAATACTGGTGCCTATCTCCAACTGTCTGTGGGCGAGGTTCACAGATCCCCAGGCCATCAGAGACATATTAGTCTTCTTTTAAATTATTATTTTTAACAAATACATATTGTGAAGAATGTTAGAAAAGTTTAGAGACAGAGAAATACGATTAAAATGCATGAATTTTGAGGATAAAGTGTTTAGTTGCTGCCCAATATATTCTGTTCATTAACAGCAGCGAAGAGATAGTTAGTGAGATTAAGTTAATCTCTCAGTGGTCATAATGTTGTTACTGCAAAATATTTAAGCCAAACTTAGTTAAAAGTGTTTCTAAACATGCTCTTGGAAGCTGATTTCATGACTTATATTTGATATTGTCTATATCTCTTAGATTAAGATAATTAATTTTGATTTGATTAAGTTCATGAACTGAAAAAGAAAAGACGGGAGAAGGTAACTAAATGGGAGAAAAGTCTCTTATTGTTGTTGTCGACCAAAAAAATCTTTTAATTAATGTAAATAAAGAAAAGATAAAAACATGGCCATGTCAATTTATTTGAATGACATTATACAAAAATAATTGAGTTTTTAAATCAGATTTCTCACTCATGACAGAGAACTTGAAGTGAGGAAAAACTAGTTATAGAGTTGTGTAATGTTCCCTTGGCTTGTCTTAAAATATCTTAACCAGTTTATCAGGTTAACTTTTTCTTTTCTTAGGTGCATTTCTCATTCCGTACGTCCTGTTTCTGCTTGCGTGTGGCATCCCGATGTTCCTCCTTGAGACGGCAATGGGACAATACACATCTCAGGGGTGCATAACCTGCTGGAGGCACTTCTGTCCCCTGTTTGAAGGTCTGTTTTTCACAGGGGCAAACTACAACCCACTGCATCCAGTCCTAACAATAGGACCCTCTTCTAAATATATATATATATATATATATATATATATATATATATATATATATATATATATATATATATATAAAGTATTTTACTAATTTTGATTTTTCTTTCTTTCTACTCATCAGTTGTGAAGAAGATCATAAGATCATAACTTAATAGAAAAATAAAAGGCAGTTGTGAATTGGACGAAAAATGGTCCAAGGCTACATGTTTTTTGTCTGGAAAAAAAAACCACGATACATTTGGATTCAGTCACTCAGAGGAAATGCTTTTTAGACACTGTTTTTCAAAAGAAAAACATTTTTGTGGCACAAGTGCCTTTAAATCAAGTGTTATTACAGACAAATAGCAAAAAAAAAGAGGGTACATATGTAGAAATAGAACTAAGATTGGGGATCCAACCCCAGATTGCTAATAGCTTCTGTAAATGGCTCCCCCTGCTTTATTTCTACAACCCCTTTGTTGCTCCTTGTGCTGCTGCTGGGCACCTACCCACTTTGCAAATCTAGCTAAAGCTTAATCTGATTGGTTAAATAGAATTTGTTGACAATAGCTTTGCTTAATGTAGGTTTTAACTTTTAACTTTGATGTGGCCACTTTGACCCAAATATGGTTTAATTAATGTAACTATGGCTGCATTGTTAGAAATGTGCTGCTTAGAGATGAATCTCTGCTCCACTGGTAAGTGTTTTTTAGCATCTTATAGGTTTTCTTCCAGGACTGCCCTGTGTTTATCTCCATCCATCTTCCCATCAGCTCTGACCAGCTTCTCGCATAATGTTGCTCCTACAACTGAGAAGGTGTCTTAAGGGTGATGTGCAGTTTTCACCACACAACTGACCTGCTTACAGAAAGGAGTATCCATAGAGCTATTTGTAGCTAAGCTAATCAATTGTCGATATTTCCAGACTTTCCATTAGTCTGCATAACCATGTCTTTATAGGTTTACAATTGTGCTTGACTATTTCAGTTTCTGAATGACATAGTGGCAGGCACTCTGTGATACGTTCAATGTCCATCAAAATGCTTTATGAGATAGTCCTGATTTAAACTTCTCCACAACTTTCAAGAAAAGACCTTTTCTTATGCATAATCAAATAATTGCAAAGTTGTTCACCAATAATCTCTAACAAGCCTGGAAATGTACTGTATGATAACATTTTGACTCCATGGGGTAAATTCTGAATTGGTGCAATTTTATGGTAGGTTTTAGCATTAAGAGAGTGAATGGATATGCACACCTACCTTTTCCTCTTGAAGAGAAAACATATGTCTGCAAAATTTTATGTAAACATTTTGATATTGCTAAGCTTCTTGAAGCGGTTTAATTTATAAAAGTAGTCATTTTACTAAATACATGTCCTTGTTTCACTAACAACCTGTGTTCCTTGGTATTCTTTTGCCCCTACTTACTATTGGATTAACACATTAAAACTATTTTTTCCACACAAAAAAAAGCATCCCAATGAGTGTCTTTTTCAGTTTTTGGAGAGAAAACTTTTACTCAATGATAATAATAAAGTAACAACTCCTTAAAAAATAAATCACAATCTCAGTTCATGTTTCCACTTGTGTAATAGGCTATCACAACATTGTAATCAGGGCAATGAACAGGGATTTGGTTTGTCTAGACACAGCGCCATAATCTAAAGTAATATTCATTAACTTAAATTTAATCTAAACCTACAGTCAAATACACTTAATATAGAAAGATCTATGAAAGGCTCCCATCACTGGGCATCAAAAGTGGATTTCAAGTCCAAGTAACCTAAATACAGAGGCTCACATGAGAACAACAAAGAATCTTTTGTTTGTTCGCAAATTAACAGGCAAAAGAAGTTTCCAACAAAAGCACAATTGTCCATTGTTAAGCTATGATTAAAAGTCAGCACGCGTGAACTCTGACAAATCTGATGAAGCTCTACAGTACACATAGCAAACTGTCTGTTGATGCATGTGACAGATTATTAGCCACAAACCTACTTAATTAAATGTGAAATGTTTGAAAGCTTCAAAACAGTACAGAAGATTCAATGTGTTACGTCTGATTAAAACCTGAGTTTCCCTAAGGGCCAGATATCATTTAACTTTAAAGTGCCAACTTTGTCTTTCAAGAATGCACCACTTAATCACACACACCAGATGATTGATAGGTTTGGCAAATAAGGACTTTTTCCTGCTCAGGTGTAGCAGTTTTAGGTGCAAGCAGTTTCTTACCACTGTGTTAATGTGTGATGTCTAAACAGGACATGGTCAGGGCTTTCAATTCTCAGAAAAGTCTACTGCATAGTTGATTTGTTTACTGAAGGTCCATGCAGGTACATGATTTTATTTAGAGTAATAATACACTGCTTTATAATCATGTTTATTATAGATTTTTTTGTTAGAAATATAGGTTATACACTAAAACTAAATATAACATTTGTGAAGATTTTTTTTGCCCATTTATACAACAAAATGAACTTGACTGCAATTTATCATAACTATGATCAAATTTGAATGTGTATTAATAAATCTTAACCTGCCTATACAGCTAAATTCAATTTCAAAGTCTTAAAATTGTTCCATATAGATCATGAAGTCATAGAAAGCCAACGTGCATGTAATGGATAAAGTTCTGGAGAAAATTAAAATGGGCAGATTGATAAAAACAAAAATATAAAAAGAAATTCAACAACTTAAGATTTTCAGAGGACACTGTAAATGCCAGTTAGCGTGCTGCTGGTTAACGCAACAGGAGGTGAAATTGTCTTTTTATGTCCTTCTACTTTAATAATATATTACTTTGGTCAGTTAAGCCTACTGGGATTAGCAATGCGATGAATGGTTTTCCTGCTTTGTAATTTTCTGCACAGTCTCATCTTTTATAGTTATTTAGAAATAAAAGCTATATATATTTAAAGAAGTATCGTACTTAGAAACAAGGGTTAAAGTATTTGGATGAAACGTTTTTCATTTTTAAAAATGTACAGATTTGATTGTTATGTGTGTAACAGCTTAGTCTTGCAGCTCTAATGACGGATAAAGTTGTTAGGACTGACAGCTTAGACAAAGTCATCCATGCTGATCCCTTCTGTGTCTTCAGGTATCGGATATGCCACCCAGATAGTGATTGCATATGCTGCTGTGTCGTACATTGTCATCCAGGCATGGGCTTTTCTCTACCTGTTCTCCTCCTTCAGTGCTGAGGTACCATGGGCCAGTTGCAGGAACTCCTGGAACACAGGTAGATGTGAAAAAGAGCAAAACATTTGATTAAAATAATTTACCAGTATTAATCAGAATTATAGAGCTGATGATATCCTATCTGGTTCTGAAAAAAAAAAAAAAAACCCTGAAGAATTAATTTTTTGACTTTCAATTTATTACCTTCCTGAATTAAACTGCAGATAGATTTAATACTGTATATATGAATATATATATATCTCAAATACACAGTGCATTGCACACTTATTTGATTGATTTTTTTCTTTAATCAGAATCTTGTGTTGAATTTGATAAGAAAAACTTGTCATCCAACTGGACAGCAGCTGCAAATGCAACAACACCTGCAACCGAGTTCTGGGAGTAAGTGTAATTCATGCCTGCCTGCTAATACTGATTAGTCTGCCGTGTTTTAGGTATGTTGTCTTTCCTGTAGGCATCGAAACTTGGGCAAACTACCAAATCCTGTCCATATGAAGCGCCACTATTCTATCTTGGTGGTCTCTTAACAGGTGGTATCTCTTAACAGTCAGCTGCATTGCTTACAAGTTGGACAATGTAGAATCACAATTTAAGTTTTTATGACCTTCAGGACAGTAACGAGCAGGCTGGGACAAATAATCTTTTTGGTAGGGTAAGAGTGGATAAGATAAGAACAATTAACTTTACGCAATGTGCACATGGAGCTGAAATAAAAAACAAACTTTTAGCTGTTTAGCCTTTTTGTTTGCTCATACCAAACATAAAACTTGGCACTGCTGTGTAACGTGAGTAGTTCAAGAACATAGCTACACTCTTTAAGCACCCATGACAAAAGGTGCTTAAATGTGTTGATGTTGCATAAATCAGGGTTTTCCAAAAGTATCAGCTTGCAACAGCAAAAATGGCCATACAACCCCTAGAAATACTTATATTAAGTTTTATACATTTCTTTATATAAATAAATTCCTTATATTCATGGGTAAACACCCCCCCAAAAAAACCTAAAATTATCCATTTAAAGGTATTTTAAGACTGGGAGGCTCACGCAGAGAAAATCTGGAATTACAAACATTATATTGACATGAATGAAATAAGTTTTTTGGAGCTCAGATCCAGCAGAACACTTTGGTGCTTCAAATTTACATGCTTGGATGTTTAGTTTAGGAAAAGAATTAGAGTAGTCTTTCCCACAAAAAGAGGTGGGGCGAGCTATCAAAAACAATCTCTGGTTAGCGGCAAGCAATGGAGGGTGGCTTAAGCCCTTAGGGATTGAGAAAATTAATGCTTGTTGGGGAGGGAGGAGAATCACTGCACGGATGAAAATGATGATTAAGCTAATGCGTGATGCATAAAGCATAATGCCTTTGATGTGATGCACTGGGCATGAAACCCTTTACATGATGTGCTGTGGTGATGCACTCACCATGGCGTGCTAGCCATGATGCGCTTGCCGTGGCCCTCTCACCGTGATTCACTTGCCATGATCTGATGCACTGATGATGTGCTGCTGTATGATGCGCAGATGATGTGCTGAGGTATGATGTACTGATGATGCACTGAGGTACGGTGCTAATGAAGTGCTGAGTTGGATGTATGCTTATGATGCACTGATAATGTGCTGATAATACTGCAGTGTTGTGCAGATGATGTGCTGAGGTGATGCACTGATGATGAACTGCAGTGTGATGTACTGATGATGTACTGCTCTGATGATCTGCTGAGCTGCAATGCTGCAGTGATGTGCTGATGATTCACCCATGGAGCGCTGTGGCAATGTGTGCTATGGAGATGCGCTGTCGTGATGTGCTCGCATTGGTGTTAGCGATAATTGCAGTGATATTTATGGATGTGGAGATGATTATAAAATGAGTGCCTGTAAAGGTGAAGATGGGGTATGAACTGTGTGCATGTAGTGGCATAAAAAGAAACAGGAGATAAGATGGTTAGACAAAGGGCTGACGGAAATGATGAAGGCTTACCAACACCACTCATTTGATGCGCATGTTAACCTAGAGCAGGGGTCGGCAACCCAAACTGTTCAAAAAGCTTAAAACAAATCTGTCTGGAGCCGCAAAAATGTATAAGTCTTATATAGGCCTTCTAAGGCAACCCGGGCGTAGTGTATTAGCACACTATCAAAATGACTATGTGGGCTTAATGGGGTCATAGAATGCAAAACTGAGTTCACATTGTCATAGATAAATAATGATAGTTCAGTGGGTGAATGGACGTACAACCCCATCGACACCTCCTTTCTCTGCAAATTTCACAATTCCAAACTTCTACCAAAAAACTGGCAATTCCAAACCACGAATTGACTCGGGGATGTTGCCTTATTTGATTCTGGTCCTTATTTGGTTCTGGCATGTACTTTTGTACATGCCAGAACCATTTGTTCTGGATGTCTGGTCACCCTATCATATGAACAATTTGATTTTTCAGTGAGTGAGTGCTTGTTGCTATGATGCGTCTTTACTCAGCAGCTTTGCTCGTTGTAAACCAACCAATCAGCGCACAGCTCATCTAAATATTCATGAGCATACCATAAAAGGAAGAAAACCTGTCGTTTCATTCTAGTACTTATAACTGGGCGGCTTGCATTAGGGCTCATAGAACAGCAAATATGCCGTTTTCACCAGCACCAAATACCCTATATAATCATTCATTGACCCATTTAAATATATAATAACCAATCCTAATATTAACAATATCAATGTACTTTGTTTTGTTGCATTGATGAAATTATAGAAATACATTAAAGAAATACATAAAATAATTTTTTCCATTTTGAGGATTTGAAAGGAGAATGAAAGAGACTTCATATACCTGTATTAGAGTGCTACCTATTCTATCTGTGAACGATTTTCCATGTTTTATTATTTCTTGGGTTGCAACAACAATAACAGGAGTAGGGGAGTTTGGAGATGTAATCTACTACTTAAATCTATCTTTGCATTCCTATAATTTATCCAGATGTTCTGCAATCACACTTTTTCTCTCACTCCCAATAGGGCGGTCAGCTGCAAATTTAGGATGCCTTCCCTGGAAATGCCTTTCCAAATCACTCCTTTTAATATTTGACAACTTCTCATTAAAAAGCAAACATGCAGGCAATCCTTCCGCATTGATAATAAAAGCAAATCATTCGAGCTTGATTCTACTTAGTAAACAGAGCAGATGACATCTGTGTAAACACAATGGCTGTTTAAAATCACGAATAGAAAGTTTCTTGGAAGGGCAAAGATCAGAGGATTAAAATATTGGACTACTGAATGATGCGCTGGTTGGCAAAGGAAGTAGTTGTGCAACAGATTGACATTTTTTATTTTTGTTTTACTGGAGCAATGAGTGCATGCAGGAGAATGTATGCTAAGGAAGAGAGTGCGGAAACATAGAATGGGGATGAAGGAAGACATAAGAAGAGGGAGCCTTGGGAAAGATACATCTCACTTAGGTTAGATCAGTGTTGGGTACTGTATCTGCGAGGGTGAAGGCAGATGGGATGGGCTGCGTGCTGAACGACAGTTTGAGCAGAACACATAGAATATATAGGAGTGGCCGAGCCAGGAGCCAAGAGCCCCAGCAGGTAAGTGGAGATAGATGTAACGGAACAGTTAAGCTTGTTCATGGAGTTGATGAGTGAGGATAAAAGGAGACAGAAGTCGCTGGTGAGCTGTTGGCGGATGAAAAGGTCGAGAAATTTAGGCTGAAGGCGGTGGAATGGCACCTAGGGTGAGCCAGTGGAGAAGGCTAGGGTGAGACAGTCGGGATGAGTCCAAGCTGGAGCTGGGAGATTAGTACAAGCAGCCAGCCAAGGTACTGTGGCAGGCGAACTGAAATGGAGAGAGGCTTGGATATTCACGAAGACACAGAGATGAACATTGGATTTAATTTTGGAGTAATGACAACCTTGACAACTTAAAGTTGCTATTCATGACTGGAGGATCAGTGGGACTGAGAATAGTCTGAGGCTACGTTCACACTGCAGCCTGAAGTGACCCAAATCCGATTTCTTTGCCCATATGTGACCTGGATCTGATCTTTTCATGGCAGTCTGAACAATACAGATCCAATTTTTTCCAATCCCACCCAGGCCACTTGGCTATGTGGTCCTGAATCCAATACGAATCTGATCTTTTCAAACCCGACCTATGTCTAAACGGCCAGGTCGGATTCATCTGACCTGAAGGTCATTAATACCCGACAAAGGTCATTATTATGCATCTTGCTACGTAGAAGCAGCAAGAAAAACAACAACCATGGAAGACGATGATGCAGAGAGCAGTATTTATGTTTAACCATTTTGAAAAGATTGTGGTTTTATGGTTGGAAGAGTCCGCTGGTTGCGCGCCAGCACTAACATCCATGTTTACTTCCGTAAAAAAAGAGCACGCTGGCCTGTGACGTCATTGCATCCTCTCCTGTGCATGCGGGACACTTGCGTTATTTGACTGCAGTTCACACAGGAGATCACATAGAAGTCGCATATATTTGGAATAATGGACAGCAACGTAAAAAAATCGACTTTCACAAAAAAAAAAATCGGAATTGAGCATCAAGGCCTGCAGTGTGATCGTAGCCTGAGAGTGATAGAGGAGATTGGGCGGAGATGGGTGAAAGTTTGTCTGCTGTTAAGGAGCGAAGCTGGCTTCAGAGGGGGTGTGGTCTCGACGTTGATTGGATGGAGCTTAAATGAGGTAAACCAGCAGGTGGTCCAGGTGAGTCTTCCACATTGAATCTTCACTTGAGCTTCATTTTACATTATGTAATGTGGCATTTGAATATATATGAATCCTGTTTTGGATGAATAAACATTACACCATTTTTTTCCATGGTACATTTACGTTTATGTATTGTTTGGTGTATTCTAGACCCCCATCACATGACAATGACTGTAAGGAACATCTATAGCATAAATGGAAGAATGTCACACACTTTGAAGAACAAACTGCTTCTAATAATGATCACCTATAATATTATAACCACTGAAATGCACCTTTAATTACTTTGGCAATTAATTTGTTAGTGGGTGACATATTTAAAGGCAACATGTGATCATTTTCTCCACAATGTTGATGTGTTTAAGGCTGGAAACAAGTTTAAGAAATTCTTGTTTATTGTGTCCAAATGGCCAGACATTTGAGTCAGTGCTTGTCCAAAACTTTAGCTGTTATAGGCTATTCTCAGCTTGGTCAATATCTTTCAAAAGCAGTCATTGGTGGCCATGGCTTATTAACAGTCAGGGCAAAAAGGGTTCTAATAAAGAGGTGACAGAATACACACAGTGCATTCTTGCTTGTTTTGAACCTCAAATATAAAATATGTTAAAAAAAAATTAAAAATGTTACATGGTTGGCTGGGTGTGTTAGTTAGGCCACACATTAGACCAGGATGCACTATTAGAAGATGAAAAACTATGGAAAGTCCTGGGAGGTTTTAGATGTTGGTCTGCTCTACAACCTTGGCTACTGCCATCTGTATGGCTGCTACTTTTTCAGCTTTTTTATTGTCATTACACTGTTAAGGGTCTTTTTTTAGGGACCCAGGGTGGCAGTCTGTGGGAGTGGGGCTCAAACTCAGAACGTCAGGATTCCAAGGTATATGCCTTAAACAATAGGCCACCACTACCCTACTTTGACATATCCCCATATATATGTAAACCAAGCTCACACCTTATGCTGAAACTGTATTTCCTGATGATTGTAGCATCTCTCAGCAGAATAATTATTCATTCCACAAACCAGTGAATAGTTCAGGAATGATTTAAGTAGCATAAAATGAGCTTAGGGTTTTAATTATCTCTCAGTATCCCCAGAATTAGTTCAGTATGAGAGATATGCTGAAGAAACAGGTCATGTTGACCACATCTTACAATTTGCATGACTTTAAGGATCTGCTTTTAACACCTCTTTTAAACAGAACACTATCAGGCAAGTTTTCTTGCTGAGTCCATGTCTACAAGGGCAGTAAATTGCGGACTACAGCGATAATGGGGATGTGGTCAAATATTCTGCCTACAGTCCACATTTAAATGTAATGTAGCATCTTTTTTAAATACTTTTTATCTTTCAGAATCTTAAATTATAGTACATAATTAGTGGGGGACTCTCTCATTAAAATAACTATTATTCAAAATGGTTTTAAAAAAAATCAATGGACAGATACTAAACATCGCCCATACTATAAAGGTAATGGCTTTAGGAAATGTTAATATGCTACTCCTTTAAATTCTAGGAAAAGCTTCCTGTGCTAAACATTTTCTATGATCTACTTTCACAAAGCACTGGTTACTTTTTTTTTGTAGTGGGAACTTTTAAATTATGTGGGTATATTTTTTCAGCAACATTGTAAATGAAAGTATATGGATGATTAGAAAGATGCTGATCAACCATATTTCCTTTTAGGCTCATTCTTTACCATTATCGAAATGATATTACTTTTCTTTCCAAAGTCCTTTTCTCAACGAATAGCAGCCTGCAACTTACTCATGTAACACATTATGATGGAATATATAAAAAAAAAAAAAAAAAAAAAGAGGTAATGAGAACACATTGTCATGACCTCTGACTCAGAACCTGGTGTAAACAGCTCTATAGTACTTACTCCTTTAATCTCTGTTTTTGCAGTTGGGGTAATAAAAACCAGCAACTAAATAAATAAGCGGTTTGAAGCCTGTTTTATTGTTGCAGATTTGAAAATAAGCCAAAATGTCTGCACACAGAGTACTTCCAGTGGTTGAATAACATTGAAAATATGTTTAGAACAGGTTACAACAGACATTAAGGTATACTCCCCATTTAACGATTCTCTATTAAAAAAACAAATGATGAAAATGATAATGGTGTTAGGATGCCTTTTGCAATTAATTCTGATTGTAACTTTTTTTGTATTGCTTTGCAACGTGTTTATTTGTTTAACAAATGGTGGGATTTTTTTAAATCTGTTACTTTTTGTTTATTGTAAATAAATTATTTAATATCTGTATAATAGCTGTACTTAGATTATAGGGCTATTTATGATTAAGACATTTTTGTAAGTCCTCTTTTTGCAACATTATACATATATTTATCTTTTTAGGAGAAGAGTTCTGGGCATTACTCAGGGGATTGAGGAAATTGGTAGCTTAAGATGGGAGCTGGTCTTGTGCCTATTACTCGCATGGATTATCTGCTACTTTTGTGTTTGGAAAGGAGTAAGATCTACTGGAAAGGTAAAGTTACCTCTAATTTAAATACTATAAAATGCTTTGTGGTTATTTATACCATTGTTGATTGTTTTAGCCTTTTTTTGTTGCTTTAAACTATCCAATGATCATTTTTCCTCCTGTAGCGGACTCTCCTACATATTATAACGGATACAAACCAACAACCCCCCAAAAAAGCTACTTTAAAATATGGTTTAGGCTGTATTTCTACTACTGTGTAAAATTTCACTTGCCTGAACAGAAACAAGAGAAGCTAATTCTGGGCGTGGTATTTTACCATTGGGAACTGTTGCCATGAACGCACAACATACAGCCGGTATCAGAGCAAATGAAATATGCCACCAGTAGTCGGAAGGATAAAACAAATGGATAAGAGTGATGTGTTGGACTTTGCATGCACTCGGGTAATATGAAAGCATAAATACGTAGTACTCATCTGACAAACTGAAAATCCAGAGCACTTCTATAACAATTATCTTAAACTATAATAAACTTTAAATGGTTACCAGAAACACATGGCCTACAGTAAGATCTCATGGAGAGGCTTGGCGTGTTGTTTCTGCTGAGGTTGTTATGTTGACTGTCAATATGACTGCTTCCTGTATGCCTTTGATTATATTAAGGATTGTTAAAAAGCTCCCTAAAATTATTTTTGAAAACACATCTTTAATCGGTAATCTAAATAAGAAATAAAATAAATAAAAACTGACTTAGTAACCCCACACAATAATCAGGCTGTAAGTGAACAAACCACATCACCCCTCTAACCTTTATCTCATCCAAATAAAAAGGTTTCTCTGACCTTCTGTGTGTTTTTTAAGGATTTTAATGCTTTATTCTTATTATTGAGTGTTTCATCTCAGGCCTTCAGATTTTACCTCATGCTTCCTTCCCTGTCCAGGTTATGTATTTTTCTCCCTTTCTGTACATGTTAAGTGTATCAGTGCTGGTTCAACGTAAAAGCAAGCTTATAAAGGGCCAATTAATTGCTACACACGTCATGATTTGTAACCATTAGGCAGAGGGTTAAAAATAGCTGGCTATTTATGGGGAGGCAATTAAAGAGTCTAATACTGATTTATAAATTTCAGCTTTTTGTTGTACTTGTGCTGACATACATTATATCCCTGTGTATGTCAGATCAGATAGGCGAGGATGTGGTATAATAGTGTCGATGTTTGGTGTCTTCACACAGAATGACAAGACTTTATAAGAGGGTAACAAGTATTAATGTATGCCACAAATAATAAGGGACAAAAGTTAAGGGAGTCACATATTACAAACAGATTACATTTCAAGGACATAGACCCATTAAACTCATGATAAACAAGCCAAGCTATGAAGAAAAAACAAAACAACACCAACAATGAAAGAAATGTATACAAGTATTATTTTAAGGGAGGCATTTTGGATATCATGGCCAATAGGGGTGGGTATTGCCAAAGGAGTCACGATTCGATTCGAAACACGATTCACAGATAACGATGTGATTCTATCACGATGCATCACGATACTTGAATTATTGCGATGCATTGCAATATTTTCTCCTCCATGTTTTGTTTTTGAATGACTCGGCGCAGTAGAAATGCTTGTGACACAAGGCAGTGTGCATCAAAACATCCGCAGCGACATCTACTGGACTGGAAGTTGTATTACACTTGTTTTTGGCTGATGTTCGCCAACCATTCATGCAATTTTTTTTACTCATTTTTTTAAATTAATAATCGATACTTGGCGTCAAGAATCGATGCAGTAGATCAAGAAAATTAGAATCACGATGCATCATCATGACGATTATTTTGCACACCCCTAATGGCCAAAGGATTAGGTGTTTGAACTTCCCTAAAAATGACCTAAAGAGCTGTGACCATTTTCAAGGAGGCATTTTTATGAAGTTCTGCCGAGCAACAGGTAACCAAATACAACACATATCTTACTGTCGTGTATATAAAATAACAAACTTCACATTTAATATTATCGCTACAAAATTGTATAAAATGTAGCGATCAATAGATACAGGTGTTTCTAAGACAGATACAGATGATTTTAACATCAGTCTGACCAATCCTTAATATCTGCTGCTGATTTTTATTTCATTTAGACAGTTATTGCGTTCTCTTCCTCCATTTATATGGTTAAAAATAACAACAGAAACACATGTTACATAAGGCTCAATATAAACAAAAATCTAACAACAGATAGTAGATGGAGGGAGCAGATATGCATGCACTTGAAGTGATGTAGAGGCATGGCTGCTGAATGAATGATCTTAATAAATCGGCATGCACATATCAGCTGATGCAAATACAAGCAGAAATTTGCTAAAATCAGCCAAAAATATCGGCCAGCTAATTTATTAGTCTATCGTTAATTAAAATAAGTAAACTAACCAGTATATACACTCACCGGCCACTTTATTAGGTACCCCATGCTAGTAACGGGTTGGACCCCCTTTTGCCTTCAGAACTGCCTCAATTCTTCGTGGCATAGATTCAACAAGGTGCTGGAAGCATTCCTCAGGGAGTTTGGTCCATATTGACATGACGGCATCACACAGTTGTGGCAGATTTGTCGGCTGCACATCCATGATGCGAATCTCCCGTTCCACCACATCCCAAAGATGCTCTATTGGATTGAGATCTGGTGACTGTGGAGGCCATTTGAGTACAGTGAACTCATTGTCATGTTCAAGAAACCAGTCTGAGATGATTCCAGCTTTATGACATGGCGCATTATCCTGCTGAAAGTAGCCATCAGAAGTTGGGTACATTGTGGTCATAAAGGGATGGACATGGTCAGCAACAATACTCAGGTAGGCTGTGGCATTGCAACGATGCTCAATTTGTATCAAGGGGCCCAAAGAGTGCCAAGAAAATATTCCCCACACCATGACACCACCACCACCAGCCTGCACCGTTGATACAAGGCAGGATGGATCCATGCTTTCATGTTGTAGACGCCAAATGTGGCAGCAGAAATCGAGTCTGGCCATTCTCCTCTGACCTCTGGCATCAACAAGGCATTTCCGCCCACAGAACTGCCGCTCACTGGATGTTTTTTCTTTTTTGGACCATTCTCTGTAAACCAGAGAGATGGTTGTGCGTGAAAATCCCAGTAGATCAGCAGTTTCTGAAATACTCAGACCAGCCCTTCTGGCACCAACAATCATGCCACATTCAAAGTCACTCAAATCACCTTTCTTCCCCATACTGATGCTCGGTTTGAACTGCAGGAGATTGTCTTGACCATGTCTACATGCCTAAATGCACTGAGTTGCCGCCATGTGATTGGCTGCTTAGAAATTAAGTGTTAACGAGCAGTTGGACAAGTGTACCTAATAAAGTGGCTGTGAGTGTATGTAGCATGCTGGGGAAAATCCTGGCAATCACAAAACAAGCTTAGATTGGAGGCAACTGAACCCTGGCTTAGTTTTTCTGAAGATGTTTCAACACCTATCCAAAAGTCTCTCTGTCTTAGTCAGTTCTCTAGTGCAAGGCAATAAAATTGATGAAGACCCCTGAATAGTGGTGAACAGATGTCATATGTATCTTTTTTCAGCTGTTTTCTCCCATACTGAATAATTGGGAAATTCATATTTCAGCAGATTTAAACCTTTTAGGTACTTAATCTGACACTAAACATAAGCAAGTTTAAGGGAGTTACACGTTGACATTTTTTCTGAAAAAAAAAACAACAAAATGACGTGTTTTGTATTTCCCTTTCTGAAGAATGGTGAAAAAAATGTCTTTTGTGTCACAGCATTTAATACAGTATTTATGCCCCACACTTAAAGAAAGTTAGGGGCTCCTAATTTAAATTCCAACACTTGGATTAACTTATAAGGTTATATTCTAAAGTTAGATTAAGCAAATTATAGCTACTGTTATATTGCTTTTGAAAGAAAATTACAATTGTATTTATAGTACCATACTTGCTCTTGTTTATTATGATATAAATGTTGTTTTTACTGCTTTATATTTTTAATATGTTTTCCTTTGTGGAGTTCTGGTTCCATCAATCTGGTGCTAAAAGTTTAAATCAAATTATAAAGCATATACAGTAAAATCAACAAAAACTCTTGTATTATTTGTTTATTAGATCAGAATTAAAACTAATCTTTGCATTTCTATTGACAGGTAGTGTATTTTACCGCCACGTTTCCCTATGTGATGTTAGTCGTTCTATTGGCCCGTGGGCTCTCTCTACCCGGAGCGATGGATGGCTTAGCTTTCTACCTGTATCCAGATCCTACAAGGTTGGTGGACCCTCAAGTAAGTAATAAGTCATAGCCAAAGAAAAGCTTCCAGCTTAGTTGTTTCCAATGGAAGCCTGAGCCATGTTAAAAACTTTAAGTGTATAATTTAGAAAAATCAGCCTTAATCTTTTGCAGCAGTTTCAGCAGTGCATTTTCACTGATTCTGTGCTAATGTATGCGTAGGTTTGGATGGATGCAGGTGCACAGGTTCTTTTTTCTTTTGGCATTTGCCAGGGGAGTCTAACCGCTTTGGGAAGCTACAATCAGTTTAACAATGATTGTTACAAGTAAGTGCAATAATTATTGTTTTTTTTCCCCCCTATCCTGTTTTGCTTCAATAGAAAGTTCCAACATGATTTCATATCTAGTATGCTTTTTTTTTTTTTTTTTTGCCTCCTTGGAAGGAGATCCCTCATTGGTAGATTGTTGATATATTTGCTCCTTTATTTTGAGTATATCACAGCCAAGTTGTAATGCCTTACATCATCATAAAACGGAGTTATTATTCAAATAATTGATTATTCAAAAAACATAACTTCTGTATACACAGTTATTTAAACTGATATGGAAACTAATATGAATAAAAGGTCAGATTTATATATTTTTCCTCCATATGATTTAATCCATACAATTCCTTCTTCTGTTGAGTTAAATGGTACACACTTCTCTTTGTACACTTAAACAATGACTGCAAAAACTGGAAAATACAGAAAGATCAGGAAACCAAATACAAATAATTAATTTACCAATGTTTCTAGAACTTGGTCCACTTAGTTGTATGGGGTTAACCAACGACTGGTTCTAGTGTACAAGCTTTTCAGGTCAGAAGGGTTGGACTATATTGCATAATTTGCATTAATTTGTTTTACCTCAGAAACCACATGTTTTTAATGACCCAATACATTTTCTTATGGATTTTGTTTGCGGTTATGCTGGGTGCCCTCTTATGTTGACCTGCTTGATCTGGCTTGCTTACTCATGTTTTGATTGATTGATTGATTGATTTGTAGACTTTATTGATCTCACAGTGGAGAAATGTACTTGTCACTTTGGCTAAATGATGTAATTTTCGGACTATAAGCCGCAACTTTTTCCCCATTTTTCGACCTTGCAGCTTATATAACAATGCGACTTATCTATGGACTTTTACAGCTAGGGTAATACCTAAATCTATGGATTTTACCATCCACCATGTTGATGTCATATTTGCTTCAACACACAAATACGGTAGCCGCGCGCGCGGGAATGCGGAGGTCCTCCGGAAGCAGACTTCTACCGCGAGTGGTACGAGACAGAACGACAGCGAGAAAGACGGACATTGCGAGCGCAAGACAATTTGTGTGTAAACATAAATAACCTGCGGCTTATAGTCCGGTGCAGCTTGTATTTGTACAAATCATGCAATTTAGCTTCTGCGGCTATTATTCAGGTGCGGTTTATAGTCCAAAAATTATGGTAGTTAAAAAGAAGGTGCCATATGTGTATATATATATATATATATATATATATATATATATATATA